>NC_044980.1:87716718-87832319 GCF_008728515.1 Papio anubis | reverse complement strand
ATTTATAGATTCAATGCCATCCCCATCAAGCTACCAATGAGTTTCTTCACAGAATTGGAAAAAACTGCTTTAAAGTTCATATGGAACCAAAAAAGAGCCCGCATCTCCAAGACAATCCTAAGTCAAAAGAACAAAGCTGGAGGCATCACGCTACCTGACTTCAAACTATACTACAAGGCTACAGTAACCAAAACAGCATGGTACTGGTACCAAAACAGAGATATAGACCAATGGAACAGAACCGAGTCCTCAGAAATAATACCACACATCTACAGCCATCTGATCTTTGACAAACCTGAGAGAAACAAGAAATGGGGAAAGGATTCCCTATTTAATAAATGGTGCTGGGAAAATTGGCTAGCCATAAGTAGAAAGCTGAAACTGGATCCTTTCCTTACTCCTTATACGAAAATTAATTCAAGATGGATTAGAGACTTAAATGTTAGACCTAATACCATAAAAATCCTAGAGGAAAACCTAGGTAGTACCATTCAGGACATAGGCATGGGCAAAGACTTCATGTCTAAAACACCAAAAGCAACGGCAGCAAAAGCTAAAATTGACAAATGGGATCTAATTAAACTAAAGAGCTTCTGCACAGCAAAAGAAACTACCATCAGAGTGAACAGGCAACCTACAGAATGGGAGAAAATTTTTGCAATCTACTCATCTGACAAAGGGCTAATATCCAGAACCTACAAAGAACTCCAACAAATTTACAAGAAAAAAACAAACAACCCCATCAAAAAGTGGGCAAAGGATATGAACAGACATTTCTCAAAAGAGGACATTCATACAGCCAACAGACATATGAAAAAATGCTCATCATCACTGGCCATCAGAGAAATGCAAATCAAAACCACAATGAGATACCATCTCACACCAGTTAGAATGGCGATCATTCAAAAGTCAGGAAACAACAGGTGCTGGAGAGGATGTGGAGAAATAGGAACACTTTTACACTGTTGGTGGGATTGTAAACTAGTTCAACCATTATGGAAAACAGTATGGCGATTCCTCAAGGATCTAGAACTAGATGTACCATATGACCCAGCCATCCCATTACTGGGTATATACCCAAAGGATTATAAATTATGCTGCTCTAAAGACACATGCACACGTATGTTTATTGCAGCACTATTCACAATAGCAAAGTCTTGGAATCAACCCAAATGTCCATCAGTGACAGATTGGATTAAGAAAATGTGGCACATATACACCATGGAATACTATGCAGCCATCAAAAAGGATGAGTTTGTGTCCTTTGTAGGGACATCGATGCAGCTGGAATCCATCATTCTTAGCAAACTATCACAAGAACAGAAAACCAAACACCGCATGTTCTCACTCATAGGTGGGAACTGAACAATGAGATCACTTGGACTCGGGAAGGGGAACATCACACACCGGGGCCTATCATGGGGAGGGGGGAGGGGGGAGGGATTGCATTGGGAGTTATACCTGATGTAAATGACGAGTTGATGGGTGCAGCACACCAACAAGGCACAAGTATACATATGTAACAAACCTGCACGTTATGCACATGTACCCTACAACTTACAGTATAATAATAATAAATAAATTAAAAAAAAAAAAAAAAAGAAACAGCCTTCTGTTGAAAGAAGATGCCATTTAGTAAATATATAGAGAGGTGAAGTCAATGTCTTACTCCAAAGCTTCAAAGGACAGGGTGATTCTTTTTTTATGGCTAATGCAGCTGATGAGTTTAAATTGAAGCCTATATTCATTTACCATTCCAAAAATCCTAGGGCCCTTAAGAATTACGCTAAATCTCCTGTGCTTGTGCTCTATAAATGGAATAATAAAGCTTGAATCATGGGATATCTGTTTATTGCATGGTTTACTGAATATTTTAAACCCACTGTTGAGACCTACTGCTCAGAAAAAAAGATTCTTTTCAAACTATTACTGCCGCTTGACAATGTACCTGGTCATCCAAGAGCTCTAATGGAGATGTACAAGGAGATTTATGTTGTTTTTATGCCTGCTAACACAACATCCATTCTGTAGCCCATGGAACAAGGAGTAGTTTCAACTTTTAAGTCTCATTATTTAAGAAATACATTTTGAAAGACTATAGCTGCCAAAGATAGTGATTCCTCTGATGGACCCAGGAAAAGTCACTTGAAATCCTTCTGGAAAGGATTCATCAATCTAGATGCCAATAAGAACATTTGTGACTTGCGAGAGGAGGTCAAAATATCAACAATGAACAGGAGTTTGGAAGAAATTGATTCCAACTCTTTGAGATGTTTAAGACTTCACTGGAGGAAGTAACTGCAGAAGTGATGGAAACAGCAAGAGAACTAGAATTAAAAGCAGAGCCTGAAGGTATGACTGAATTGCTGCAATCTCACGATAAAGCTTGAAAAGATGAGGAGTTGGTTCTTATGAATGAGCACAGAAAGTGGTTTCTTGATATGGAATCTATTCTTGGTGAAGGTGGTTTAAACACTTGAAATGACAACAAAGGATTTAGAATATTTGATAAATTTAGTTGAGAAGGCAGTGGCAGTGTTTGAGAGGATTAAGTTCAATTTTGAAAGAAGTTCTACTGTAGGTAAAATGCTGTCAAACAGCATCGCATTCTACAGAGAAGTCTATTGTAAAAGGAAGTCAATTGATGTGGCAAACTTCATTGTTCTCTTATTTAAGAAATTGCCATAGTCACCCCAACCTTCAGCAACCACCACTCTGACTAGTTAGCAGCTGTCAACTTCGAGACAAGACTCTACACCAGCAAAATAATTATGTCTTGCTGAAGGCCCAGATGCTCCTTACTATTTTAAAGCAATGAATTATTTTAAAATTAAATATGTACATTGTTTTTCAGACATAATGCTATCGCATATTTAATAGACTACAGTATAGTGTAAACGTAACTGTTATGTGCACTGGAAAAACTTTCTGTGACTCAATTTATTGAAATATTCACTTTATTGTGGTGCTCTGGGACCAAACTGACAATATCTCTGAAGTATGCCTAAATAGGCTATATATATATATGTGTGTGTGTGTGTGTGTGTAAGTTCTTTTTGTGTATAGGTGATGCGGATCTCACAGATTATTGTGAGGATAAAATTATATAATATATGCAAAAGCCATACCAAGTTAAACTATGCAAAAGTATTCAAGGCTTACAATCCATAGGTATACTTTCATAAACTGAGCTACGCTGAAAAATCTTGCAGGATTTTTGTCTTCTTCATGTGATGGGCACACTAAAGAGAAAATGTTGTGTCATAAAAATGGAGTAAGATGAAAAGAAACAGTGCTTAATGTAGATGTCATCTACATCATCTGAGACTCTTGGGATGTCATACATTGCAAAGCAGGCAAAGGGGGAACAACTACAAAGTCTGCAATGAGGGTGCAAGCTCAGTGTGTTTGAGGAAAGAAAACAAGCCAGCAAGGTAAAAGTGAAAGATGAAGTTGAGGGAGCCCTCCCGTAACATGCCAAGATATTCTTATCACTTTCCTCTAAACACCCCTGGCATTTTCTCTCTTACTCACTTGGTTTCTAAGTATATAATCTTGTATCATCCCACTTTAGTTGGTAGTATACAGTTTTTACCACAGGCTCTTTGATGGACTCCATATCTTGGACTCTATATCTTAAGGCTCCTTATGCTCTTCACAGCACTCAGTGAAATGCTTTGCACATAATAGGTTCACAACAAGTAGTATTATAATTGTTGATGAAGCCCAATTATATAAACTATTTTTCCTAGCAAAACAGAATGAACTTGAGACCTGCAAAAGTGAATGTCCTAAGTAGGAGGTGGCCCTGTAGATTAGCTCAGTCTAACAGTGGTGAGTAGTTTGAAAATAGAGCGTTTGAGTCTTCTGTATTCACTGGATTTCATTTAATGTCAATATCTAATAGAGCTCATTATGTGGCTGAAACTCATTAAAAGTTTGCTGAAATTCATCAAATGGCACACGTAAGATTTGTACATTTCATGATATGCAGATTTCTCCTCAGAAGAAAAAAAGAACTGTAAATAAATTTTGCCCTCTAGTTAATGATAAGCACACTGAAGGATTTCTGGAAAAATATAACGATGGCTGTAACCGACTTTGAAATGCATCAAAAAAGTATATGGATTGATGGATGGGTGGCAATATGGACAGGTATATGCAAAGGCAAGTGTAGCAAAATGGTAGATCAAGATGATGGGTGTTCAGGTATTCATTGTAAAGTTATTTCAACTTTTCTATAGGTTTGAATTTTTTATAATATGGAGGAAAGTCAGTTGAAATTGATAACTGAAAATTTCTATTAACAAAATGATTCAGTTTATAGGCTATGTGCTCTCAGTTTTATACATCTGAGCTTTCAGAAAATCTTCTGATTCTTATATAAATCCAAGATATGGTCTGTTAATTTATGATTTTGAAAAGTACCCAAGGAAGTATTGCAATCAATTCAACTTATTGCCTTCATAATTTAAGAGTTTTGGTTATGTTCACTTATGTTTTTCCAATCATGGCTGTGTCCCTGATAAAACTTTCTAATCCATAGTGAAAAACTGTAGTCATTTGTGATGGTTAGTCATAATCGATTTTTAACAATCCATATTACTTACTGAATAGTACCTCCTTACCTTAGCATTTCACCACAAGCGAAGCCAAAAAGTACAATCAACAGAATATATCAATAGTCCCTCCCTGTCTGTCTCTCTCTGCCTGCATTTCCATGTTTGTCTTCCCCCATTTCTTTCTTTTTCCTGAGACAGAGAAATTACATAGCTTAGGTAAGCATGACATTTAAATGGGAGGGAATATGATCAACATTAGTGCAGACTAAAATTCTATAACTAGATTTATCTTCTTTTAGAATGAAATCTCTAAGAAGCTGCAGCACATTTGTGCCACTGTGTAACATAAAGTTTAACAATTTCTCTCAATTTGCAGAACTTTTGGTTTCTACCTTTATCATCTAAGTTCTGAACAGTTTATTTTAATGTATTCCTTTTGTGTATGATAAGTTGTTCTTTAGTTTTTCTGTTAAAACAACAGAATGCACTCTCACATTAACACTTTTGTAACCTAGGAAAAGTGAATAGAATGGCTGTCTGAAGTATACTTCTAACTTTCATTTTGTATTCCTGACAATTTGTATCTTTGAAGGAGACTTGGAGTGACAGCACTATAGTATCCCCGCTTCATCGGGGCCAATTTAGAGAAAATCTTTGAAATCAGTAGAAGTTCTAAGTTTTGAAAAGGTCTACACAGGTGTCAATAAATATGAGAAATGGGCTCAGAGTTTTGTGTAAATGAATAGGTTGCATGTATTTTAAAGCAGTCTTACGGGAACACATTGAGAGATCTGGCATTCTTAAAATCAAGCATATGTCATATCAACATTCCTAGTACAAAGTATTTTGTTACTGTTTCTGCACTCTAAATAGCCCTGTGTAAAGGCACATCATTGAACCAAAGCATATGGAGGCAGCTATTCTGTTATGCTGAGCTATGCTGCAATATCTTTTTGCTACTGCCTTACTCACCTATTTCTACATATTTGCCAATGGAAATTTCTGCTCTAGAAATTATACCGTGGCAAAGAGAAAAGTAAATACATGAGGTCTGATTCCATTTCTCAAGGCATATCAATATGAAACAGTGCTATTGTCTGTTTCCTGCGACTGTTGAATCAAGAAAACATATGCACCTATGCCTTAAGGAAGCAGTAACTCTTTAAACTGCCCTTTTTATTTATAATTACTTAATTACTTTATTTTGCCAAAAATAAAGGTCATTAAAATCATCTTGAAGCTTGACTTAAATTTCAGAAGTAGCCTGCAAATAGTTGTACAGTCTTTACCTGTGTTCCATTTAACACATTTAATAGATGTAAAATCTCACAAGTGATGATATAAAGGATAGTTTACGCTTGCAATGCATTTTTGTCCAATTAATAGATTGCCTGTGTGTTGCATATTTTGCATGACAAAAGAGCAGAATATTAAACTGCCATTCATAATGAAAATGCACTTTGCAAATTAAAAGTGCCGAAACAGAAATTTTTCACCCTGTTTAGGAAATAAACAGTCCTTAACCAATTAAACTGCATTGTAATAATTCTATGATTTATTGCAAGTTGTTTAACTTTCAAAACTCGGCTAACCCATATTAAGGTCACAATCCATCATGTCTTGCTTGGAAAGCCAGCAAATAATGGCTGTTGTATTAGCTGCTTTTGATGATAGTATGAAAGAAGTATTAGCACTTGTCAACAAAACTGCTTACAACATAACATTAGCATGCATGGGCTGCTGTACCTATTTATTATTCTGGCAGCTTCACACATATTGTTACAAGCTTATAAAACATTTTGTCGGGTGGAAACCGAATGTACACTGTTTGGTTTTCTGATAGACTGGCAGCATAAATGTCTGGGCTGACTTAGTTTAGTTTAAGTGTAAATAGAGACACAAATTCTTCAACCTGTTCTCTTATTGATACTGAAAAGTGCTGAATTATTCAGCATCCAACTCTTCTGTTTGTGTCTATCACAGTTATCAATTACCCATCAGTCTTCTTGTCAAAACAGAATGGATTAATCTGGCTGAAAATAAGACAAATAAATGGATACTATAACAGGGGTGTGGGGTTGCCAGACTGTCAAAGGGAAATCCAGGCGCACTGACATTTGCCGTCAAAAATGGGATCTCTGGCTTAAGTGAGCAAATGATTCCCTTTTGCGAGCCAAGAATGCACTTAGCTCACCGTAAGTAAATTAATCTGCCTTCTTCAACTGCTAATGCATTAGCACTGAGGTAGTAGTTCCATTGCCGAAATTCCTTCATGTTTCAATAGTTTTGGTCATTGCTATTGTTTCTCACAGGAAAGGCAGATACATTCAGACACTTTATCTTGGTAAATAAAAGGTTGCCTGGTAAATAAATGAACCCATTTAACAACGAAGTTGTTGCTGATAGTTTTGTGCCACTTCGTAGCTCTCAGCTGATGTGACACCAAGTAACTCTTTGCACAGATGGCTGGTGGAATCCATCCAGCATCTGCAAAGTCCATCCCTGTTTTCTTTCCCAAACATTTTATTTGGAAATCTTGTTTGGCAGACTTCCTGAGACTCTGCCTGGCTGTTCAAAGTACATATTTCCAATCTATCTCATTTGGCCCTTCTAGAAAAAAAGAACCAGCAAAGTGCCTTCTGATTTGGCACAAAAATTTCAGCCACAGACTGAAGCAAGTTTTAGGTTCCTGGCCAAAAATTTACAAGAATTTTATCTTAGATGCTTCCATACTGGACTGTTTTACATAGTCATCATTAACATCTGAAGCCTTCACATCACGACAGGATCAAAGCCTCCCAATCTGTATCATCTGATAGCTTCACTTTGCCAAAAGTTCCCTCTTGTTCTTATTTTCCCAGACATTTTGTGTAGTAACGATTGCAGACACTGTTCTTACTGTGGGGTGGTGAGTAATTTAAGGACAACTACCTGCTGGAAAATGGTTCCATTCACTTGATGATGAATGAACAGATTACTTTAGAATGAATCATCATCTTTTTTCTTTTTCCAATAGATTGTGTAAAGAATCTTAAGCATTTAAAAATAAAAAACTCTTCCTACATTTGGGGAGTTTCAAAGAGGTCATACTAAAAATTGAATTCTAGGTACAACTTCTGCTGTCCTCTTAAAGACTTAGACAGACTGGAAATTTCCATCTCACATTCCCAGAACATTACCTCAAATTTCTCCTCAATGTAAATCAGGTTCCCAGAACTTCAACATTAAAAAGAAATGCACTAATTGGCCCAGTCACAATTTACTTTTGCTAAATCTCATTTGCTTTGTATATAATCCCAAGGTTACTTCATAGAAGCACTGCTTGAAATAAGGCAGTGTTTTTATTATCAGTAGATTGTTTTACTTTATCTCTCTCTCCTTCTTCCTTTTTAAAGCAAATAACTCACTTATATAGAAAGGTAGCGTTCTACAAAATTTTGCATGGTCTAAAAGTGTTTTCAAAGTTTTAATTTTTTTCTAAAATTAATTCTTTGCCACACTAGAAACTAAGTTGATTGACAGGTGTGTATAAAGAACTTGCTTCCAAATTCCAGATGTCATTTCCCACTCTTGAGGAACATTTCAAAGTATATGGTTGCCATTTCAGATTCAACTTGTCCCAGTCTAAACATTTTCTCTCTCTGGTTCCCTTTTTCCAAAATCCCAATCAGTTACTAAATTCTGCAGTCTGCCTTTATATCTCTTCTGTTATTCTCCTTTCCATTACCATCATCAGCATGCTTTCATTCCACGCTGATTCATTTGGATATTCATGCATGCACCAGCTCACTTATTCAACAATTATTTGAGCACCTAATGTGAGTGGTCTCTCTGCCTCTAGCCCTTCTAGCATTCTTCCCACCCCAGCCCTCAGCCCTCATTCTGAAATGCCCTCCACCCATCATACCCATTTTTAAATATCAGTTCAAATGACATCTCCTTGTACATTTTTCTTTCCTTGCTTCCTTCTTTCCTTCCTTCCTTCCTTCCTTCCTTCCTTCCTTCCTTCCTTCCTTCCATCTCACCTCACTTCACCCTCTGTCTCCAGGGTCTCAAGTCTCTTCTCCTGCCCGAGCCACCCAAGTAGCTGGGATTAGAGGTGCCTGCCACCATGCCTGCCTAATTTTTGTATTTTTAGTAGAGATGAGGTTTTGATATGTTGTCTGGTCTCAAACTCCTGACCTCAAGTGATCCACCTGCCTTGGCCTCTCAAAGTGCTGGGATTACAGGTATGAGCCACCTGCCTGGCCCCTTGTACATTTTTCTTATTGTCTCACTCATATGGAATTTTTTAGTTCTTCAAGTCTGTTGAGCATTTTTCTGTTTCCTTTATCATAACTTGGTAGAAATCCTGTTTCTGACACTTACTATCTGTGTGGCTGTGGGCAAGTTATAGAAACAACAGAAACCTCAGTTTCTCCTGTAAGACCTGAGATATTATCACCCCATGGGTTGTGAGTGTTAAATGAGCTAATGCATGTAAAATACTTAGAACAATGCCTGGCACAGTGAATGTTCATCAAATTCTTGCTTGTTATGTTAATGCACACAGTAGGACTTGGAAATATATGTGTTTTAACCTTTGTGGGTTGAGAGGTAACAACCATAATTGCCTTTGGTAAAGGAGCTTAAAACTATACTTGTGATCCTGGGTGGCAGGCCTTGCAGGGTATAGCATCCTGGGCTGAACAGTCTGGAGCCATGCTGTTTGGCTTCATATCCTGGCCTTTACCATTTGCTAGCTTTGTTTAAGTGGGAAGGAAGGCAGCTGAAAGTTTCTATATCTTGTAGGTAGTTATTAAGATTAACTGAAAGTAAAATGCTTAGTAGAGTGCCTGGCCCATAGCAAGACTTCCGTTAAGTGTAGCTGTCATTACACTAGAAGAGTTCCAAAATGTTCCTTGATCTGATTTTATGTGGTGAAAAAGGACTAGTTAAATGAATGCACAATTCCCTGAATTACTGTCACTTCTCCTAGGTTCATAAAATCTTAAAGAGAGTGTTTCAAAGAGGTTACACTCATTTTCTGGCCTTGTCTCTTCCCTCATACTCATCCCTCCCTTCCCTGCCCCACACATCTAGGAACATTCTCCCTGTTTACATCCATCTTTCTGAGATTAAGAAGCTTGTCCCTACCACAGACTTTCTGACTAACCTAGCCCTCAAAGATTTATCATCTAAATGCCTGAAGCATTTAGCAGTTTTTACTGCAAAATTACGCTCTTAATTATAAATTGTCTTGCAGAGTTTCCTCTGTGTTTGATTTGCCTCTCCAGAGATATTTCACTATCTTTCTGCTTCCTAGCTCTCTTTTTTCAGGAATCCACAAAGCTATCTGGATAATTTTCCTGGCCTGTCATAGTGACCATGCCACTTGTCCTCCAGGTATTAGCACAGGGTTCTGGTTCCAGCCAGGCTTCTGGGCTTGATTATCTTTAACTTAACCATATGAAGAAGGTCTTGCAGCATGAGATAGGCCCTTGCTATTGGCTAAGTCTGTGTTTGTGCACCGGGAAGAATTTTCCTTCTTCGTAAACTATGTTTCTCCTACCTCTTAGAATAAACCATATCTTTATTCTACAGACAGCCTTATCTGATTGAAGCAGCATTATGTTGTGTGGGGGAAATCATGGACTTGGAAGTATTCAAGTTTTGGGTTTGCATCTTGGTTTTTTTGTGAGGAGGGAACAGGGTCTTGCTCTGTCATCCAGGCTGGAGTGCAGTGCCATGATCATAGCTCACTGTAGCCTTGAACTCCTGGGCTCAAGTGATTCTCTCACCTCAGCTTTCTGGCTAGCTGGGACTACAGGTGTGCACCACCATGCTGGCTAATTAAAAAAATTTCTTTTTCTTGGAGATAGGGTCTCAGTAGGTTGCCCAGGCTGGTCCTGAACTCCTTGTCTTAAGCAATCCTCCCATCTCAGCCTCCCACATAGCTTGGATTATATGAATCTTGGTTTTGTCACTTACTGTGACCTTTGGCAAGTCACTTTTCTGAGTTTTGTTCAGGTATAAAAATATCAACCTAGCTCACAGAGCAGACATGTGGATTATGTGAGATAAATAACATAAAGTGCTTGACGAATAGTAGGGAGTAAACTTTAGGTACCTTACCCCTCCAATTAATATGAAATCATATTAATAACATCAACAGTTTATCCATATTATATATAGTACCCATTGACACAATTATGATTACTCCACCTATAGTTTTACATTTACATGGGATACATATGCTTCCATTTAACATTTGTCTTCAAACAATTATCTGAGTAAAGTATATACTGGATATATTTGTAAACACAACTAAGTGCTGTGATATGCAACCTAGCAAATCTAGAATCTTAAAACTTACTAATTGTTCAAAGTTGATAGGTATTGAAAATTATCTTTTACATGAAACACTGGTATCTTATCTTCTTCACATTTGAGGAAATTGGAGGCCAAAGGCTAAAATGTCCCTTGGTTAAAGATAAAATTCAAGGAAGTGGAGCTACCATGCCCATGGCTTACCTTCCAATATTTGAATTCTAGATATGTATTTCAAGAAAGTGAGGCAGTGTTTCACAAGACGGCTTCCCTCTACAGCAGTCTCAATTATCATGCCAAAATGAGTCTCATAACAGAATTTACCTGCAAATTTTTAATAAATCCCTCAGCGAATAGTTGTTCTGGTAGTGTATATCCAGACTTTGATTGAGAAATGAGAGATGAATGGTTTAAAACTGAAGCCTGCTTATACGCAGAATTTCTGAGTAGAGAAATCACAATAAAATATCTAATTCCTAGGTTCAAATGGGCAGCCTGTTTGAACCTACTTGCTTGCTTTCTCTCCCCTTTACCCCCTTCTCCCTTTCTTTTTTTATTTCCTTCTTAGCAGTCTGAATTGACCAAGTTCTAGGCCATTTATTGACAAGTCTGTTTCTAGCTACAAATACTTCGATCTTGTCAGAGGACAATCTAACCTCTTGAGTCAGAGTTAGCATGCAGGGGTCAAATTACCTCTATGAGCATGATACAAAGACAGGAAATTCAAAACTTAATATGACTGATCGATGACTAAAATGAATATGATGGTAGAGACAGTTCTACCCTCATGGAGTCATCTTTAAGTATAAAGAGGTCTTGAGAAACCACAATTCTTACCATCGGCTTGGTGGGTGAGTGGCGAGCAGGCAGGAGATATTTTTCTGTTTCCTCTTTAAACTCTTAATAGAGGACTGTTGAGAGGTCCTGACTCAGCAACTTCCTAAGTTACTCAGTCCTTTAAAAAGGTTGAAGTGTGACCTCAATTCTGTGTAACACAGATCTATAATCTGTCTTCAATTTGGAAAGCCTAATCTTTAGAGAAACTGAGAGAATAATATCACAATAATGGTATCTCAGTTCGACAATAAGATTTTCTCCCGTATAGATTAAAAACAGACCTAGGAACAATCTTCAAGAATATTTTATTGTTTTGATGAAACAATAAAATATGAAGTTATCATAATAACAGTGAGGTACCTTTTCTTCTTCTGGCAGGAAGAGGTAAAGCAAAATATTTTCCAAAGTGGCGAAGTGGACAAGAGTTTCTCTTTGTCTCATGTATGTAGTGTCTAGTTTTAGAAGTGGGATTCCCACAGCGATGGTTTCTACTGCATGTTTTGAAGGAAGTTGATGATATAGCTTTTGTCTGAGAATATTAGTACTGACAAGCTTATGACAGGGAACCAGGTCTCCTCCTCTACTCCTTCTCCCCACTCTCTTTAATTTACCACACTGAAACTGGATAGGGCACATGAGTGCCTTGGGGGAGTGGGTGGGTCAGGTGGGGTGCCACGCACTGAACAAGCAGAGAAGATTCCACAGGAGTCTTCTCAAAGGTGAAAACCGTTACATATGTATTACTTTGTTTAGTTTTATAGTAATTGTTCCCTTTGTTTATAGAATATTCTAGTATAAATTTGCCATTATGGTGATCACTCCAAAGCTATAATGCATACATAGAGCAGATATGAGTTATCTCCCATAATTCTCTTGTCTGTTCAGTGGGCTAGGTATTGATATTTTTATGTCTGAACAAAACTGAGTCTCAGAGAGGTTCAGCAAATTGCCTAAAGTCATTACAGTTAGAAAGTAGCAAAACCAAGATCCAAACCCAGAACTTTATGACTGCAAAGTCCATGCTCCTTCCACACAGTGTCAGGCTGCCTCAGTTGGTAAGGTTTGTTGTGAAACAAAGATGTGATTTATTTTAAGAAGTGACAGATATACAGTTTGGAAGGAAAGTGGAAGGAATTTGGTCGTTTCTTCTATCTCCTCTCTTTATTGTCCTTACCTTCTTCATTCTCTTCGTCTTCACTTTTGCCATTCTCAGAATAAATAAGAAAGTTCGTTCTTGAGGTAGAAAACGGTGGCAAAGTATGCAGCTGCCTACTTAAAGAAATATGGGGGAAGCTCCTTGCCATTCACTTGCCATAGCAGCTGAAATTCCTACTATTAGAGAGTTGCTTCTTTGGGAACTTTGTGTACTTTTTCTCTAAAAGTTATCTTTGAGTTTATGATGTAATTGACTTTTCCCAGGATTTTTGTGCCCAATGTAATCATCACAGAACATACTACTTTTGATTTGTAATGAAGGAGCATAAAATGTTTAAACAAGCCCTTTGTAGACAAAGAACAGAGCAAGTTCTTTGGGAAAGAAAATCTGAAAGGTGTTAGAATTCAGGAAGGAGGATCCTGGCATGGTGCTCTGTGGAAAGTCATCTTAATTTTATTTGCATCGACCCAGGGGAAATGAGGCATGTGCAGACCTTAAAATAGGTTTAATTTCATCTTAGATGTCAGGAAGCCTTCCCTGACTCCCTGAGACCAGGTTGTGAGTCCTTGCCCTGAGCTTTTATAAATATCTGCACTTCCCTTTATCCAGCACGTATTTTGTTGTCATTGTCTGTCCAACTCCATCACTAGACAATAAGTTCCTTGAGAGCCTTCATTCACTCGAGGAATATTTCCAGGGCTAGTGTAAAGTTCAGAAGAAAATGCAGATTAAAATATCCGAAAGAGCTGAATCTTCTTTACTTTTAACTTGGAGGTCCTCAGTAGCATGGGAAAAAGTCAAACATACTTTTCTATTAATACTTTACAATTGTAGAGTTGAGTAAATAAGGTGTAGTCATCTTTCAGTAGAGGGCAATGGAGATTTACCAGGAAAATATAAGGGAGGATAATAAATATATTTAAAAATGTTTTGAAGGGAAGACTAAAACTTCTTAGGAGTTTTTCATTTTTGCTAGGTTACTAAGAATGGAATTCATGATCTCACTACTGACTCAAAAAATGTGTAGATAGGTGTGTGGTTCAAAGTGTGAAAGATTTAAGGAAAAGCAAAGAAAGCAATAAAGTGCAAGAAATGGAATGTGCAAGTAGAATAATCATAAATGAGTGGGATTTTAGGGTATTGCTAAAATGCAAAAGAGTATCAGATAAGAAGCTACTTGACAGTGATTACTTAGAACCAGCAACCTTTCCAAAAGATAAATTAAGAAGCAAACAACAAAAGCCTCTCATTCAAAAGAAATTTTTTTTTTGAGAATTTGCCAGCTCGTTACCTGTCTGGAATGACAAAATCTCCTCTTTGTCCTGATCAGTGAAATTGTGTCCTGATTTGACACAATTAAACCTCTGCTGGCCAGATTCTGTCACAGGACCCCATAATTCATTGTACTTAGTAATCACTTGGCAAATTATCATGGTCATCAACACAAATGGAAATAGATTCGCCTAGAGGAAAGGTCACCAGTGAATAATAGACCAAAGCCTTGTAACCTGTTGCAAGTCTGAGCTACTGCTTGGCCTTGGGTCACTCACATGGTAATTCCTGGCAACTCATCTCTCGCTGTAATACAGAACATAGTATAGAAAGTGGATGTCAGTCCATAGACCCCATTATGGGGAGGTGGGTGGGGGAAGAGAGGAGAAGTTGCTGACTGGCAGAAAGGCCTTGCTGCAATGTGGATTGACCACTAAGGAAACCAGCCCATCAGCATGAACCTGACAGCAGTGTGCACTGTGGTGCTCTAATGAACAACCCTGGACTACTTTTTTCCCCCTCTCTGTTAAGTAATCCTGCAGGGATTACAAATATGCTTCTAAGATTTCTATTTTACTTCCTTAAATAAACCTGCAATTTCTGCCTGCTATGAACCATTGAAATTGCCACTTTCTAGGTAACAAATGGTTGCATATAGGCAATTTTACATGATTCAACCTAATTGTTAAATGGTCACACAGATTTGGTGCTATAACATAACTGTGGGAAGAAAGAAAGAATTAAAATGTGAACACCAAATATCTTATTTTTTTTCCCTAAGGAAACCCGATCGGGTTAAAAGAGAAGGCAAATTCCTTTTAGCTGCAATTATTGTTTGTAGAATATCTAATCACATGATGCTGTGAAGTGTACACAATACACAGAAGACACCAACATTGCCCTTGAGGAATTTATCATCTGTATGTGAGGATTTGGCTAAATATAGAACAAAAACAGTGTTTCCATTTTCCCACCTAGCAGACAAAAATGGCTGAATTGTAAAGTGCAATTAATCTCTCACAAAGTATACTGATGCCAGTGCCAGCTATATATACCCAGAAATATCACCACTGGCCTTATTTTGCTGCCTGCTACAATCCCCTTCCACCCCACTATATTCTAGATATATTAGCCCTCTTTTCTGGACTGACCATGTAATTTGCAAGACCAGTATGAGGCCTCTTGTTAAAAATTTAAGAATTTCATGATGGTGACAGCAGAGCCTTAAACTGGGGACCCTTAAGCATAGGGCCATGTGTAACACCCAGGTTGCATGTCCATGAAGCCAGTTTTGCTTCTTTCTGTTTCTCACATATGCCAAATTCATTCCCACCCCAGGGCTCTGGTACCTGCTGTTCTCTCTGTTTGGAATGCTCTTCTTATGGCTAAGGGCTCAGCTCAAAAGCTTCTTCCTCAGAGAGGCTTTCCTTTACAACTCTGTTTAAAGAAGGTTTTTTTTTTTTTTTTTTGGTCATTCTGTGTGACATCATACTATTTTGCTTTTTTTCCCAAATATTTCGCTCTGCTGGTTTTTTTGCTAATTTATTTCTAGACTTATATAAGTTATCTATTTCCTCTCCATTAAAATGTAAATTCCACAACAGGAGGACTTTATCTTGTTCACTTTGTCTTGTTCAGATGGGCTCCTAAAACAGTACTTGGTATTAGTAGATGTCCAGTAAATATGTTTTTGATGAATAAATGAACAAACTAGATTATTTAGAAGATATTTCTAATTTATAAAAAGTCTTCATTGGTCTTCAGGATTTTATGTTTTCCAATAGACTCAGCTAACATACACACATGCACACCAATACACGAATGAACCAATGACTGAAGTTCAAAACTTTAGTCAATCCAATACATCAGAAATGGAACCCTCATTCGGCTATGATTACTAAGTGATTTATCTTTAAAAATCATACTACATTTTAAAGATCAACAGGCTGTTAAACTTAATTCTACTATGACTCTCATAACTCAACAATTTTAAAGTAAAAGTCCAAAGTTGGCATATATTAAAATGTTGATTGACAGTATCTTGTAAAATAATTTCTAAGAAAATATGGTAAATGTTTTCATTGCAACTATGCCTATTGCTGAAAACAGAATATAATTATTAAGATATTATTAAATGCTATGAGAAAACTGAATGCAGCTATAATTTTCCACAAAGTTAATATTCACTTTAGAGTAGTTATATAACAAAAAGGTCAAAATAATTATACAAGGGCACAAAAACTAGGACTTTGAGCCCTGGAAGAAATTGCTATCTTGATATAACCTTGGTTGAATTAACTGGAAACTCATGTTAGATTACAAAGCCTCCTGCAACATACTAATTTAATTATATCTTTTGAATTTAAGAGTCAAAGATAATGGCCCCCTCAGACTTGACTTTGCTTTTCATGGCTCAACTGGTTCTGGCTAGAGAGTTGGTACTGCATGCAAATCATCTTTTTGGTGGTTTCATACTTAATAGCTACAATTAGAAATTAACAAAACAAGTTATAAGCACTGACTGTTGAAGACATTTCTACATATCCAATGAGATATGCAATGCAAACTAAATAGAAGAACATTTGCAATTTAAAATATAATTCTCCGTAATGAAAATGTAAAGCAGTAGTTCTGTTTCATTCGGCATGGCAGGTTAGGAATCCCCATGAAGCTACATTGAAGCAAAGAGTAGATTAATAATTTAATTTGGTTCAGAAGTGTGCAATGGGGCACCACAACCTTTTATTCAGTAACCAGCTGCTGACCCTAATATGGACGAACCAATTAGACATCTCTATTTCATTGTTGGGTGACCCAACTAAAACTCACCAGGAATTTTCATTTTCAGCAACACTCAACAGTCTGAAAGAATCCTAGTTATCCCCCTGGTGAAGATGGTTGATTTGATAGAAGCACACAAAGGAGTTCAGCAAACAGGGGAAAAACTGCAAGATCATTTTAGACTGTGTTCTGTAAAAGAACATCTTAATATAATGAGCCTTTTTTCAGTCTCCCTTGGCGGAACATCAGCCCTCTCAGATAACCCCACACAAAGCAAATACTATTCGTCTGAAGTTACATTTGCTCCTTGTTATCACAACTTATGCCACTTAATTCATTATTCAACGAATTCACTTTCTTGTTTATTAGATGCAAGGTAGCCGCTTATCCCTAAAGGCCATGTATGCAAAAGACTGCTTGTAATCCTGTCACTTCAAACCTCTCTAGACTTTTACATTGCTTCAGGAATTAGGAGGAAAGAAGCAAACAATTTAGATTTATTCCTGATGATATTAAATCTGTATATGATGAAAGAAATGAGAAAGAAATGCTAACCTGAAATTTGTTGATTTGGAGAGTGGCTTCAGATGCTATCTTTACTTGTAAAAGTCAGCAATTCACTTGGTTCTCATATTAAACACCTTGAAACATTCTTCTTACATTAAAGAGGAATAAATGCATTTGTTTTTTTGTATAGGTTGTTTGCAAAAAAGAAATAATGCAATACAGTGCACAACTGTATTTCAAAGATGCAGGCCAACTTGACATTTCATGTGCTGAAAACAGGTATTAAATATACTTTGTAATCTAATACCTGATATGTTATTCCATTTGGGTACCACTCTCTAAGTATATTTAATGTTGGAATAAAAACTGAATTGAAAAGTTTTTTCATTATGGATATTTTAAGATTCCTTTTGGTTGTCATTAACAAGATGTGATAAATATATTCTGTATAATATAAAGCAATATGACTATTTGAACTCTTCACACAACATAGTATAATGGTCAGAGATATTTCAATTTGATTCGGTAATCTTATGCTATTAAAATCATTAAAATGTAAATGAATTACTGAATTAAACACACTTTCACTGCACTCTTAGCACAATTAATATTGTATAAAATTATCTGCATAATTATACACAGTATGTTTACATAAAACAGCCAGGAAAGAGCTACAAATCAGAGGCTGAGTGTAAAATATTTTAAGCTGTGTGCTGAAGTCTTCTAAATATGGAAATCTAAGTGGTTGTTTTAGTATTGGTGCTTTATGTAACTGCAGACTGTTCTAAATTTCATGCTTTACTTATTTAAATGCTAAATAACTCTATACCTATTTTTAAAATTCTCATAAATATATATACATGTACATATATGTGTGTGTGTGTGTGTATATATATATATAGAGAGAGAGAGAGAGAGAGAGACTGAGTGTATTTTAAACCTGTGTGCATTATTCACAAAACTAAAAGGAAATTATTTTCTTCAATTAATTTACATTATGAGCTATTTGAGATTTAGCGTTGGTTCATCAACAAAAGCCACAGTGAGCATTTTAATGCAGCATAGGATATACAGATATGCCTAGGACAAAAGACTCAACATCTCCAGAAAATAGGAACCATTTACAGGGAACCTCATTTTATGAATAGAATTGTGACTAATAAAATAATGTTACAAAATTACCTGCAACTATTCTAAGGAAAGAAATACTATTGAATGCTCACATACCTAGCAACTGTGGATATTATTGTAATTATTGCCATTCTTCCCAAGCATCACTCATTACTATAGTGATGAACAGACTGATTCACCTGAATAATTAACCTTTACTACAGCATAACTACCTTCGGTACAGATTAATGTTTTCTATTCAGCTTAAGACATAAACCTACATGGAAAATCACACTTATTAAAAATGCTGCAAAAATCAATTTTTTCCTACCACTCTGAGGAATTAGTATCAACAATTAATTTGTGCAGTATTTTTAAAAGCTTGTATTCATCTGTCTGTGCCCATTAAACAAAAACAGAATAGAGCAAAATGAAATTAACAAAGAATACTAATAAAATACAACTTTTCTGTTGATATCTTAGATATAAAACTTTATTCATTATTGTACAACTCTTGGTTTTTTACATGTGGGAGATTTAAAAAGTCACCCAGTGATTTTTATAGTGCAACCGTATGCTAGATAAAGATATTTAAGCTGTCAGTATAAACTGCTTCTGTTTTCATTTTGCATTTAATTTCAATGCCAGACTCAAGGCATAAATTTTTCATCACCTGCAATGCTATGAATAAAAGATTAAAAAAGGAACTGAGAAGAAATTCTAACACATGCGGTGCATGCAGCACATTGTGCAGACGCAGTATTCATAACTAGATGTTTAATTTCCATCTTTTTTTACGTCAGGAACATTATTATTTGGGTTAATACATCATGGAACTAATTTCCAGTATTTTAGCTTTGCAGAATTCAAGTTTACCTAGTTTGAGCCAAATAGGCCATTCATTCCACTTGAAATCTGAAGTATACACCCTAAGATTTACATGCTACTTTGTTAGCACTGCAGGGTTCTATTACTCTCATATTTCTAGAAAGGGAATATTTCAACATCATATATTTTTGTTTGGTTCCATGAAATAGCATGTACATTAACCTTGCCTCAAAGTTCAAAGAACTAAGAATTACTGAAATGGTCCCGCCTCATATCAGTTCCTCGTTAAGGCTTGCTTCATGTTCTCTGCCGAAAGATATCATCAATCCCAAGAGGTAAAGTTATGAGCTCAGTGTTAAGGCATTTTTTATTTAGTACTTAGGACTGTTTTCTGTAGCACAGTGCATCTTCATTGTCACTTTATTAGCCTCCACAGGACTCACAGACTAGAACAATTTCTAATTCTTGCCAATAGACTCTCAGTGAGCAAGAGATGCGTAAGAGCCGTTCCTAATCTCATCAGGAGGGCCTTGGGTTTATTAGCCTTGTCATTCTGAAACGTCACTTTCTCAGGGCAGTCAAGAGCCTGCTGAGGACTACAGGCCTATTGGGGACAGCAAGAGTTATTCCCTTGGAGGTTAGTGGCTTCTAATAATGTCTAGCTTATTGTCTTTGGCTCTAATTACTCAAACTAATTTTTTATGGTTATTGAAATTAAATCTATGGAAAGCTTTGGAAAAAAATAAACCAAACCATGTTTTGATACATTATTATCAATGTAGTATCCAATTAGCTTAGTTGGTTAGCAGATAGTGCTAATGAGACCTAGGTCATTGGTTCAATTCCACAGGGACCAGTTAGCTTTACTTTGTTCTGTGGTCACAGATGGATACCTCATCCTATCCAGCTGTCTTAAGTGCTATTGGTCACCAAAATAACCAAATGAGAGAGCATGGACGGATTAGTTTAAACCCACCTCTACAACTAGGCTCTAGAGGGCATCAGCATCATTTTTTGTGACAATTGTACAAAAATGAGGTTTTTAAAATGAGACTTTTTGATTTTTTTGCTTATTGTTTATGACTGTAAAGCAAATAATTTATATCTTCAAAACATTCAATGGGCTTTAATGAGCTAGACTTCATAACATCTCTATGATATTGACAAGTTTAATTAAGCTTACTTTACAGATGAAAAAGCTAAAAACTGAAAGGTTAAGTCCCTTGTCTGAGGTCACATAAAATGTCAGGGGTATTTCTCAGATTAGAATCCTGGTCTTCTGTATCTCATTCCATTGTGGTACCCGTGAGAGTGCTCTGCCTCTATGGAAATAGCCTGAAGTCACAGTAATATGTCACGATATTATCACATTATTTTTCATTATGCTAGAAGACACAGCTTAGTGAAAAGGCACAGTGAGTCAAGGATTACAGATGTATTTCTCTTTAAGCAACATAAATGTATGGAAACTTGGATTTGCTGAACAGATAAATTAGAGAGTGTCGTGTATCACCTAGTCTGTGCTTCCTCATATTGTGATTAATCTTTTTTTTGTTTTTGCATAGCCTAACTTCCCAACTAGACAGTAAGCACAGGGACCATGACTTATATCTCTTTGAATCCATAGTAGATATTAATAAATATTTAGTCATGACAATGGCATTTGATTGGAAGGGGATAGGAAAATATATGACTGTGGACCCTATGGAAAGGGTAAAATAGGGGAAGAGATAAGCATCATGATATTGGACAGGCATGGATTTTTCCTGTTGGGCCTGTATCATTGCAGCAATTTTAGTCTGATGTATTATACAAACAAACTTTATAAGGGTGCCTAAAACATACCCTAGATACCAAGCATGAAGAGGCCTTACAGAAATGACATACTTAAGGAAAATGCTTTTGAAAAGGAAAATGCCTAACCAGCAGTGTAGGAGAGGCAGGTGGGCATAGCTATGGAAGGTAGAGATGTCACTGCGCAACCCTGCACCATGTCATCAATGGAGATACGGTGTCGTGTGAAAATTAGTTGCTCAATATTGTGGAAGAGAAAATCATGTGATGGCAAGGGAAAGGGGCAGAAATATGGTTTTTATTTTTTTTTAATTATTAGTCATAAGATATTTTTAAATTGAATACTTTTCTTATGTCTGAGGTAACAACCTTATTTAGGAGAAAGTTGATTTACTTAGAACTTTTCAGAATTATGGCTTTTTTTTTTTTTTTTTTTTTTTTGGAGACAGGGTCTCACTCTGTTGCCCAGACTGGAGTGCAATGGCATGATCATCTGGAGCCTTGACCTCCCTGGGTTCAGGTGATCTCCCACCTCAGCCTCCTGAGTAGCTAAGAGTACAAGTGCGAGTGACCATGTCAAGCTAATTTTTGTATTTTTTGTACAGGCGAGGTCTCATTATCTTACCTAGACTGGTCTTGAAGTCCTGAGCTCAAGTAATCTGCCTGCCTCAGCCTCCCAAAGTATTGGGATTACAGATGTAAGCCACCATATTTGGCCAATTATGGTAATTCTGTAAGTTAAAGTATACCTGTAAAGCTTTGTTCCCTTCAGGTAATTGGCTTGAATTTGATTTTGTTAGTGAAGGATGATGTCAAGGACCATTGGGGTTGCTCTGTAAAATGAGGAGCTGTTTGGGAAATAGGTCTTAACACCAAGGTGATTCAAGAAGGAAATGGCAGACACAGCAGAAAACTCAAGATATAATGTGCATATTCCCCACAGATGGACCATCAACAAGTTTTTCATTTTAATACAGTCATCTCTTTCCTATTCATGTCTCCATTATTAAATCTCTGGCATTGGGGTTCCTCAAAGAATAACCTTCTGAGCTCTTTGGGCTGATCTTATCATTAACTCCTATAGCAGTTATGATAATCACTATCTTTTCTTGTATATGAATATTCTGTGCAAGGTTATTAGAAAATGTCAATTCACTGCTCAAGTTTATTTGTTAAAAGCTAGAAAAAAATAAAATCATGTAATGCTTACTCTCAGGTGAAATATAGCACTCACTTTTATGCTGCACAGATTTACAGTATAATTACATAGGCAATATAGTTTAATTTCCATCTTCTGATTTTTCAAGTAATATTAATAAATTCATGTTTGATATTATTTGAGCTTTTATGATAATTTGCCTTCTTCAACATATGAGGAAATGTACTGAACACCCAATATTTCAGGGATAGCTTCTTCCTGCCAGATTAGTGCTTATCAACCTAGGAGGCTTCCAGGGGCCATGAACCTCCTGAAAGTATTGGCAAATTCTGGAGGTAGATACATATGTTATGTGTTTCTAGGCAGAGCTGTTCTTAGAACTTCAAAGGAGTTCCTGTTTCAAAAAAGAGGTAAGAACCACTTCTCGGGAGGCCGAGACGGGCGAATCACGAGGTCAGGAGATCGAGATCATCCTGGTTAACACGGTGAAACCCCATCTCTACTAAAAAAATACAAAAAACCAGCCGGGCATGGTGGCGGGCACCTGTAGTCCCAGCTACTGGGGAGGCTGAGGCAGGAGAATGGCGTAAACCCAGGAGGCGGAGCTTCCAGTGAGCTGAGATCCGGCCATTGCACTGCAGCCTGAGTGACAGAGCGAGACTCCGTCTCAAAAAAAAAAAAAAAAAAAAAGAACCACTTCTCTAAATTGTTGTCTTGTATTCACTTGTAAGAAGTTAATATTCATCTTTCTGTGACAATTACAGATCTGTCTACCTACCTACCTACCTATCTCGTTCAATTTAATTGTTTTATAAATTTGTGGAATACTCACATAAATGAAAAAATGCTGTATTTTCTTTCTCAAAAGAAAGAAAAGGACACATGTGACAACTAAAAAATTTATACCAATTACAATATTTCCATATGGAGTACTGGGAGAGATTAACAGGGGCAGTTAAAGAAATGCCTTTCCTTCAGATGTTTAAGATAAAAATAAATCCTCTCGGCCAGGCGCGGTGGCTCACGCCTGTAATCCCAGCACTTTGGGAGGCCAAGACGGGCGGATCACGAGGTCAGGAGATCGAGACCATCCTGGCTAACACAGTGAAACCTCGTCTCTACTAAAAATACAAAAAATTAGCCGGGCGTGGTGGCGGGCGCCTGTAGTCCCAGCTACTCAGGAGGCTGAGGCAGGAGAATGGCCTGAACCCAGGGGGCGGAGCCTGCAGTGAGCTGAGATCGCACCACTGCACTCCAGCCTGGGCGACAGAGCGAGACTCCATCTCAAAAAAAATAAAAAAATAAATAAATAAATAAATAAATAAATAAATAAATCCTCTCTATAAGAGACTTTAGATGTAGTTCTTTGCAGGAAGTAGTTTGCTAGACTAGAACTGTTGGGGTCCTTTCTAGGTTTATGATTTCTTCATTACATGCTTCTAGGACATGTCAGATAATTAATTGTATTCATTGTCAATCAAACACATCACTTCAGACATAGACCATGCTTAACCTATATTTTAAAAAAGAAAACCTGTTTGAACCAAAATACTCCAAACACACATACAAACACATACACTGAAGATCAGATGTTAGAGAAATGAATTCTGTTTAGATTCGTGCCATCAACTTACTTAGTTCTCAAAAGCAAGTTAATCTTGCCAAAAATCATTGAAATGTGTTTTATTTTACTCCCAATTGCCCTAAATTTCTTAAATGCAAAAAATTGGATTTGAGGTTAGTCAAGTGTTTCTCAACACATCTAAGATGATTTTAAAAATTATAGATTCTTACATATCCCAGGTCTATACAAACAGAATTGCTAGAGAATAGTCCTCAGAATCTATAGTGTAACAAGACATTAAAGTGACTTATGATCATACAAGGTTAGGAAATCTGAAAGGACGTGATAGTCTCAGTCTCTTAAGATTTTTGGCTTTTGGCTACTTGGTACGTGGTTTTCTTCTGAAGATCTTCAATATACAGTATTATATAAGTCTTTCCAATTAATTTTACCTAAAGGCTGGGAGAATACATTTCCAATCATGAAATGAACTGCTGGTGAGTATTCAACATAGAATTTAAGGAGTTAGTTCAAAATTCTCTTGTCAAGAAATTTAAGGAATCTAAATAAATACAAACACATAAATGTGGGTATATTTAAATATAAAAAGAAATATGTATGGAGCATATGTATGATGTTAAAATGAATAACAGCTTTCTTTATTGTCCTTTAAAAATCAGTAGTGATTTCAAAGGCATTGATAAGCACAGGGTCAGCATAATTTTTCAGTCATGCTCTTGGGGAAACATTAATTTAATATGCTCATCTGGATAATTGTTTCTATTTGGATGTCACAAAAATGTTTTTAATTCAAAAGAGGAAGGGGAAAGGTATTGGTGGAAATTTATAAAAGGTTTAGGAGAGTTTTTTTGTTTTGTTTTGTTTTGTTTTGTTTTGTTGATTAACAAAACTGAGAGCCAAGACACCTTCTGTTTCTAATCATTTTTCTATTAACTTGGACTTCTTTTCCCCTAACCTGAAAGTGGGAGGTGAAGTCTTATACTTAGTCTATGGAGGCATTTGCCAATAGAATAATGCAATTACATTTGGCCACTTGGGGAATAGATCTATGGCCAAAAACATTGTTAACAATGGGTATTTTTGCCTTGGGTCCTGTTTTTTCCCCAGTAACATCTATCAATAGTATATTTAAAATAATATACGCTTATATAAAAAAGGAGTAACTATAAATGTAGAAGTAAATGCAATTTTAGTGACACATAAAATAAATAACTCTTTCTACTAACAAATACTGATGTTTCAGAAACAAAAGTATGTGATACTTTGCACAACAAAATATGTGCAAAGGTGATTGCAACTAACCTACAAAGCAATACCAAAAGTTTTAGAGATGACCTAATGGTAAAAAGACAACTTTCTTAGTTTCTAAAAGGTACTGACTAGACAGGAAAATCTAATTCCAGATTGTTCTATATGCTGTAAATGCTACAGAATGGTTGTTATTGCGTAAAAATGAACCACTTTATTATAAATAGGTTGCTATGCCATTTTGGGGTAATCTCTCACGACTCAACTGGTAGCTCCATGCTGGTTGGTATGTAATGTAGTTCATTCAATTATTATTTAAGGTAAAATGTTGAATTGTTCATGTAAATTCAACTGCCCCTTTTAGTAAAGTATGCAGATTAACTTTGCCCAATTTGGTCCACTCCGGGGAGTAACTTTCAATTTTGCTAGATAGTTAAGTGATTTTTCATTTGGAGTGTTATATGAACATTATTAAGAGAATTCCTGTAGTTATAGAACTCATACTTGGAGTTTCTTCTAAATTTTGTGTGCCAACTTATTTAAATTATTAAGACTGAAATAGCTTTTGATCTCAGACCATCATTTTATAATCATTTTATCTGTAACAGGGAAGTTTGACTCTACTATTTCTTTACAGTAATTTTGTTATGCACCAAATTCAAGATTCACACTTCCAGTGAATTGAAAAGTGGTCATCTTCCCAGTTTATTTGTAAGCCTGTAGGCAACTTATTAATAAGATGAATTTTAGAATGCCCTCAGTAAGAATGTAAAATAACTCATGAAACACATAGTGTATTGTGTAACACTACTGTTAAACAAATTGCTAAGTTTCAGGGAGACTTAAATGCTTGCCTGTGCTCTCCAAGTTGATCCCTAGCAGTATTTTCCTTTATAGTCTATTAGCAAACTGGAGACTCAATGTTTTAGACTCCTGAAAATGACTTTTTTGTGGTTACCATTATGCAATAAATTATTTTTCAACATACTTTTTGGGGGTAGTTCATTTATTTATATGACCTCAAGCCTTGGGAAAGATTAAATTAAGAATAAAGTTTTACGTCAGCTTCCTTTTTAATAGTTTTTTGGTGCCTTTCTCCTGTAGTAATCTAATTTATATTATCTTTAAAATATATCATATAAATATATTACTATGCATAATTATTCTAAGCAGTAGCATTGCTAATATTTTTGTATTTATAATTATTTATTCACTTCAAGTCACTCAGCATGCCATTAATGGGCCATGTGGCTGAATATCCTAATTTGTCCTTGTGACTTATAATTAGTTTAAGTAGAAGTTCAATATAAAGTATTTTGAAGTTCATAAGAATTATTTTTCCTGTTACATGCATGTCCATAGATATAAAACTCAAAGATTTTCTTTCTTTCATAATATACTATAATATGGTTACAAGTGCATTGAAATTCATCTTGTTAGAATGGTAGTAATATATCCCACCAGGACTACTGTTCCTAGTAGCAATTTAAAATAATTATTGTGAGACTTGATGCTAGACATCAGGTTTGCAATAGAATTACAATGAGGGAAGTGTATTAGAGACAAAACATTGCTGGAAGAAAACTTCATAATGGCGCAATTTGGAACTAAGCCTCAATTTTACAGTAATAGATTCTCTTTATGATGGCACAAAGGAGTGAATGCACTTAGCAAATTTAAATCTATTATTAGTCACACTTTGTGGATTGCAGTGCAAAAAGGAGAAAAGAAATTAGCTTTTTAAGTATGTTCTTATATAAAACAGGTTCCAGTAAGAACAGTCTTATATAAAACCTCCTTGTTAGAGTTCAGAAGCACCGTCAGTCTTCGTAACATCAGGGAGTTATCCAGGTTTAAAAGTCCTTCCAAAACTAGTTCTGGAGGTCTCTTATTTCAGATGATAAGTTTCTGAAGTCAGAATATGTTCAACATCAGTATATTTCTTATTTACAGAAATATCATATAGAACAAGAAACACAGAGTTAATTTGGTCTCTGCTGCTTATTGTGATTTTTCTTCTTGAATGAAGAGGTATTTGTAGTTCACATTAGTATTATACCTGCCTTTAACGTGATTTCAATTACAGTGAAGAGAACTCAGCAGCATTAAGTTGGTATGATGTGGCACTCAGCTAAAGTAACAGGAGTTGCAAGTGGCAATTTTGCAAAGGAAAACAACAACAAGAATTCAGTGACATTTTTAGTACAAAATCAAAACACCAAAAATCTAAGCTTCCATTTTCAAGTTAATTAAAATGTTATATTTTTGTTTTAATCATGGTCTATTTTTCCTATCTTATCTGAAAATAATACAGGGTAGAATATTTGATGACAGCATAATTCAGTTGTAAAATAATATGTGGCCAGGTGCAGTGGCTCACACCTGTAATCCCAGGACTTTGGAAGCTGAGGTGGGAGGATTGCCTGAGCCCAGGAGTTTGAGACCAGACTGGGTAACATAGTGAGACGCCCATCTCTACAAAAAATATTTAAAATTATCTGGGCCTGGTGGTGCGTGCCTATAGTCCCAGATACTTGGGAGGCTGAGGTGGGAGGAAAACTTAAGCCCCATAGGTCAAGGCTACAGTGAGTCAAGATTGCACCATTGCACTCTAGAGCCAGGATGATGGAGTGAGAGTCTGTTTCAAAAAAATTAATTAAAAATAAATAAATAAATAAAATAACATGTAATCTTTTCATAATGTTATTGACTGGATACATAAGGATGCAGCTGTAATCGTTAAGAAATGTTAAATAAAATTCCTGAGATGTTTCACTTAATTATTTCTCTGTGAAAAAGAATGAAAACACCCAGTTGCATTGAGAAAGGTCAACCTTAAATAAAAACAGATGTTGGTAGATTGAGAGATAAGAAAACAAGAACAAACAGATAATGGTCACCTTTAAAATGAAGTTCTATGTAGCCTAAGTAGGGTAATTATAAATAAATAAAATAGTCCAGTCTCTTCCCTAAAACAAATTTATTCTTCCTTAGGAGCTCTCCATCTTAGTGAACCAATCTATACTGTTGTTCAAACCAGAAACCTGTGTATCATCCCTGAACATATCTCTTCCCTCTCTCACCCAACCAGTCTCTAAGTTCTACTTCCTATTTCACAAACATGTTCATTTCCGTCTATTCCCACTGCCACTGTCCTAATTCAAGCCACCATCCCATGATTTCTGCATAGTATTAAACAGTCTCCCTGTTGGATATTTTCCTTCCCTGATTCAATCTATTCTCCATGTTACAGTAGGACAGATCCTTCCAAACTTTTGTAAAAATGATAAAGGAAAATACTAATACATATGAGTATATAAATTTCTTTTAAAAAATCTCCTCAGAAGAAAATATCCAAATAAAATAAAATAGGTCATAAAGTGGGAAAAATATTTGCAATGCATATAGCAAGGAGTTAATGTTGCTAATCAATAAAGAACTCTTAAAAACCTAAAAGAAATATAGGCAAAGGAATTAAGCAGCCAATTTACATAAAAAGAAAATGGATTATAAGAATATAAAAAGATGCCTAACTTCATTCCTAAAGGAAATGCAAATTAAAATTAGATATTTTTAACCTATCAAATTGAGAAAGATTTAAAAGTTTGAAAATGTGGGGAAAATAAGCCCTGTCATATACTATTGATGGGTATATAAATTAGCATAGCCTCTTTGGAAGGAAATTTGGAATATATGATAAAATTTAAACATTTGTATCTATATAAAAATTTAAATAATAGTTATGTTTAATCAGACTTTTACACTTACAGAAATATACCCAGAAATATTAGTATACCTACACAAAGATAAACAAATATGCTTATTGCAATAACTTTTACATTTTAGTAAAAATGGAAGATAAATATTCATCAATTTGGTTTCAGCTAAATAATTTATGGGAACCCATATCATTCTGGAATATTAGGAAGTGGTTAAAAAGAGTAAGGTGGCTCTTCATGTAGTCATATGGAAAAATCACTATGTTATATTGTCAAGTAGAAAAAGTAAGAGAACAGTTTGTTCAATATGCCTTATTTGTGTAAAAACATATACATTTGTGTATCTATGTCTCCTTATTAATTTAAGGGTATTCACACATCTCTCATTGATGAAAATGGTGATGAAGGGCTTTCTAAGTGAAGGTAAGAACGTAAGCACGAGTGTGGGGCTGGGGGGCTGTGTGAAGTGGGGATATAGTTTCCTAGAAAATTTATTTCCTTCTTTGTGCCCCTCAAAGGGAGACATGGTCTTCTTGACCTCCGTACCCTAGGCTTACTCCATTTCAGACCTGGTCTAGTGTTACTATGCTCCCTAGAAATGGACACCCAGAAGCCAAACTAGAAGAGGTTCCCATTGTCCTCTATGAAGCTTGGGACAGAAACATTGCTGAGCTATACATACTGCCCCAAACTGTGCAGCTTTCAGGGTGGTTTTGTTGGGTTCTAGACCACTAGGTACTTCAGAAGTCTTGAAAGAAATACAAAAACCAAGACATCCAACCAGAAAAAAAAAAAAAAAAAAATAGCATAGGAAGACCTACTGGTTTTCTAAATCTAGCTGTAGCAACACAAATGTTCTCTGACTCATTTTTTTCTTTCGATTCTAGTAACCAAGTTGTCAAAGTTTCTTTCTACCAAATGGTCTGTCAGAGGTGCCCCTTTCACTTCACCTCCATGACCCATCTCCTGAACCTAGGCCTCGTTATTTCCTGTTTGGAGAAACATTTGACCTCCTACTTCATTCTTTCCCATTTAAGATCCATTTTCTCCTAACACCTACCAGAACAGTATTCATGTGTTTTGACACTCCGGCTTCCACTCCATATGCTTTCTACATTGGTGATCACTTGCTCCCATTTCTTCAACAATCACCTATACATGAATGACTCCTGCGTGTATGTTTTAGTCCTGAATTTTCTTCTGAGTTTCCAACATCCCCAAACAAACTTGTTCCCTTTCGCCAAGACTTTTTCTTCAATGTCTCTCTCTGTTTTTTGGTTTTTTTTCACTATTGTTTAACACATTTTTACAAATTCTTCCACCAAAAGTTTCCAAATTGCTCTCTTTTTAAGCCTGTTGCCCTGCAGAGATTCTGGTTCTCAGCATCTCCAGCTTGGATATGTCCACTTTTGTAACTACTGTTTTCCAGGCCTGCAGTATCTCCACCTCTGGACCATCCTCAGATCTGCTAGGATAGCCTCATAAGAAGAAGCCTCAGTGAATTACCAAAGTGCAGAAAATAGGGATCATTGCTACCTGAATCTAGTTGAGGTTACCAGTCTTATCTCCAACCACATTGTTCTTTTCTTCTACCTTCTCACCATAATGAACCACTCTTTATTTTCAAACTGTGCCAAGTTTTTCCATATCACAGTGCCCTTGCCAGTGCAATGTCCCTAACCCAGAATATGCCTCTCCCACATCTATGTGGCCAATTTCTATTATTCCTCTTATTCAATCTCATGAGTCATCTTTTGATATGCAGTCTTTTCTCTCTGCCCGCAAACTGAATTAATTGACTGTTCATCTGCATTCTGATAACACATTAAACACACATACAATAATGTGTTCTGATCAGTTGGTTAGGATCGTTACTACTATGTGATTGAAGCACAAAGTTGGTTCAGTGGCCAAACTTTGAGTTCAATGGTTAAACAGTAAGTTCTTTGATTACTTCAGTGACTAGCAACATGTTTGGTACATGGTAATCTCTTAGTACATGTGTGTTAAATGAATGGATAGATAACAGTCTATGGCTTTGTTTTTCTGCATCGAAGTTAACTTTGTCAGACTGGCAATTAACTCTTTCAAATTATCTGTTCCTTTCCCAGTACAATTTTTTCTTTATCTTTCAAGCCTCAAAAACAGGACTTCATGCCTCATGTACATCATAAATATCCTTTGTTTGCATTCATGTCTATTTCTGAACTTTTGCTTACACTATTCCCCTTACCTGGAAAGAATTCTGTCTCCCAACTGTATAAAAATCTAAATACCTGTCTCCTCTCAACTTATAACTGTCTGCATTTTATATAAGTTGTGTACTAATTTTCCATTCCCTTAGATCTACATGGTTTATATGCCATGTTTCATTACACATACATACACATACATATATATATATATATATATATTTTTTTTTTTTTGGCAGGGTCTTGCTCTGTCTCACAGGCTGGAGTACAGTGGCACGACGTTGGCTCACTGCAACCTCTGCCTCCCAGGTACAAGTGATTCTCATGCCTCAGTCACCTGACTTGCTGGGATTACAGGCACGCACCACCATGGCATGGCTAATTTTTGCATTTTTAGTAGATATGGGGTTTTTCCATGTTGCCTAGGCTGGTCTCGAACTTATAGCCTCAAGTCATCTGCCCGCCTCGGCCTCCCAAAGTGTTGGGATTACAGGTGTGAGCCACCGTGCCCAGCCCATACACACACATTTTATTCTATAGGTTCAGCAATATGAAATTGCCAATATTCAAGCTTGCCTACAAAAATAACAATTTCATGTCATTCAACTTAATTATAAATTTTTGAAGGCAGGTTACTATGTCATAATGTTTTGCTTTGTCTTTTAGTTTAACGTTATCATTGGCACTATTCTATGCAGATAGTAAGTCAGTGATTCTCAGAGTGATTTTTGTGGACCCTTGGCAGTCCCAAGACCCTTTCAGGCATTTATAAAATCAAAGCAATTTTTATAATAATACTAAAATGTTTGCCTTCTTCACTGTGTTGAAATTTGCACCAACGGTAAGTAAAATCGCTGGTGCCTTTGCAGAGAAATCAATGCTGTGGGATCACTCTACTAGTACTCATTGTATTCTTCACTGCCACGTATTTATATTAATACTTTAAAAATAGGCCAGGCGCAGTGGCTTACACCTGTAATCCCAACACTTTGGGAGGCCAAGGTGGGCAGATCACCTGAGGTCAGAAGTTTGAGAACAGCCTGGCCAACATGGTGAAACCCCATCTCTAGTAAAAATACAAAAAATTAGCTGGGTGTGGTGGCACATGCCTGTAATCCCAGCTACTCAGGAGGCTGAGGCAGGAGAATCGCTTGAACATGGGAGGCGGAGGTTACAGTGAGCCAAGATTGCGCCATTGCACTCCAGTCTGGGTGACAGGGTGAGACTCCATCTCAAAACAAACAAACAAACCTTAAAAAATAAAAGCCAGTCTCAGGAATGCCCTTATGAAGCAGCAAAAACAAAATCAATTTTATTGAATCTTGATTCTTGAATATACATCATTTTAATATTCTGTGTGACAAAATGGGAAGTACACGTAAAGCATTTCACTGCATACTCAAGTACAGTGGTTGTCTAGAGGAAAAGTACTTGTGTGACTGAGTTGAAGGCTGAAGTAGCCACTTTTGTCATGGAATACCATTTTTACATGAAAAAACAACTGACAGGTATTTGGCAGATATTTTCCCTGAAATTAACATAGTAAAACTGTCATTTCAAGGAAAATAACTGACAATATTTGTGCCAATAATAAAATTCAAGCATTCAAGTAAAATCAGAATTTTGGAAAACTTTGTATCTGCTACCATAAACTTTGACAGCTTCTTAATATTTAAAGATTTTTCAGATGAGATCAGTGGTGATATTAACAGGTACAATTTTTGTGATATTGTGTAATGATATGTGTCAACATTTGAAGATCTGTATAAGTCAGTGAGCAAATATTTTCCAAATTAACAACTCATGATGTCACTAAATCTTGTGTGGTAAAAGACCCATTCAAAGTACAAGATATCATTTCAGATTTTTATAATACATTGCAACTAACCTTTAAGAAATTACCTCTTGTTGAATTTTAGTGTTGTATTTAAAAAATCCACAATGATCTGAAGGGGTAATAAAAATATTCCTTTTTTTTCCAATTACATTTCTGTGTGAAGTCATATTTTCTTCATATCCTTCAACCAAAGCAACACATGAAACAGATTCAATGCAGAAGCAGACATGATAATCCAGCTACGTTAAGCCAGACATTAAAGAGATTTGCAAAAATGTAAAGGAATGCCACTCATCACTAATTTTTTTGTATTGGAAAATACAGGATTTTTTAAATAAAACATGACTTACATTAATATGTAATTGGTTTATTGTTATTTTCAAGTGAATTCAGCACGTTTAAACTTCTCAGTTTTAATTTCTAAAATGATAAATGTTGATCAAAAGAATATACATAAACAAAAGTTCTCCCGGGGTCCTCAATAATTTTTAAGAATGTATAAGAGTCCTTAGGGCCAAAAATTTGAAAACCACTAAAGTAGATGTTCAGTAAATGTGTGGTAAGTTAATCAATCCCATGAAGCAATATAAAAGAAGCAAGCAAGGTGTTGTTTATACAAGCCTAGTTAGGTGACTGGGTGCTCAGTTTTCTATTCACTCTGTCTCAAATGCTTGACTATTACCATACTTGTCACCACACTGAGAAGCATGTAAGTATTAAATCCTTTCCAGAAAGCAGTGAGGTGTTCCACTGGAGACAAATCAACTGAAGCTCAGTTATAAAAGGAAGCAACAGAGAAGGTTTGAAAATATCATTGCGGATGTGGGTGAGTGAGTTAGCCAGTGGATTTTAATGCGACTGATGGTCAGGATTGTTGGCTTTTGAGATTGTTTGAGATTGTGATTATGAATTTATAGTGGACTCGATCAACATATTTATTGAGCACTCTGTACTGGAGCATCACTTCCTCTGGTGGTCTTCCTAAACTCCTTAAATATAGGTTGCTTTCCTTCCATCAGGCATATAGCCTTGAGCACAAGGTTCAAACCTTAACAGTTTTTAAGACAATGGGGAGTGAAACCATGTATATCACTGAGCCAGATCAAGAAAGACCCACTCAGTGGTAAGTTAATCACACCCAAGAGAGTTAGTGGTTAAAATTACAACTTTTCATATTATTAGACCTCAACTTTCCCTATTATACTTCTGTCATATCAATTACCACTCCTTTATTACTTTATTTATTCAGAAATATTTGTTTGGTGCCAAAGTATGCCAGGTCTTTGACTACTTCCACAATTACCTCCCCCCACCCCAGGCACCTCTTTGCCCCTTACATGAGCATTTTCTTTTTTCCTTTTTGCATTCTCTTTTTTTCCCTCTTTGTTTCTGTATTTCAGGATGGGAAAGTAGCATGCCTATAGCTTTGATTCACGGACAGATAAATATGTTATGTTTGAAGGTGATATCCATTAGGACCCAAAATTAGGCAAAACAGAAGCAATCTATGCAGCCTGTGTTACTGCAATACCCACACAGACGTGGGATATAATATGCATCATACTTTAATGGTTTCTATATGTTCTTATTGGCCTGTCAATTTTTATGTTAATTTCTGTGATTTAATTACACATTTGTTTATTCAATAAACATGTGTTGGACTGAAAAAAAAAAAAAACAGAAGCAAGATTATTCTTTCAAAATTGCAAATAAAAGAGGACTCACAGAGTAGATGCCTCTTTCATCTTGCACTGGTTCCAAGTATCAGGTGAGATTTTTAAGACGAATTCTCAGACTTCCCTTTAATTGGCTTTAGAAAGTATCAGTTATGAACATTACTATCACGGTATGTTTTCTGGAAGTCTGAATCACAATCCTGGAAAGTAGCCAGTTTACTAGCATTGAAGCTGAGCTGTCACACACAACTCCTCTGGGCGGGCTGTGTGTTGGAAATGGTGGCAGCAGAATACACAAGCAGCTGCTGCATGGTGAAGTGGGGCAACTGCAAGAGGAGGGAGTGGGAGCAATACTTCAAGGGGGCACTGAATTACAATTTCAAAATAATGTGGCAAAGTTGTTGGCTGCCGAGAAACCACAGCAGCAGACACAGACTGGTTTACTATGCCACAAATAGAAACGGGTGGCTCTTTTTGAGCAAAGGCAGTGGGCCAAATGAGATGAAGAGACCACTAGCAGCTGCAGCCCCAAATCAAAGGAGAATCTTTAGAATGTATTCTATGAGAAAAGGATTACTGGTCATGCTCTGTCTATCTATCGAGTTACACCTGCACAGATAGACATCAGGAGCCCAATCTTGAAAACTGCATTACTCTGATGGACAAATGGCACCCAATTTCTCACTAAGCATCTTTTTCTCTGAGAGTTCCTCCTAACGTTTGATTTATATCTCTTATGGAATAGATGTTTTCAACCTGGCATTCTGATTGTTCTTGTGCAACCTTACTTCTTCCATCTCCAGTATAAACTGGAAGCTGCTCATATGCCCCTCAAATTCCACAGCACAGTGTCATGTGCATAATAGGTGCTCAATATTGTCGAATAAATGAAGCATAAAATTAGCAAAACTGTCAAAAACCTGCCATCCTATCTTTATTTATCTATTTATTCATCCTGCAAATATTTATGCAGTTCCTATTACATGCAAAGTAATACTCTAGTTTACATTGGTTATGTTAAGATGAACTAGACTATGGGTCCCCTAAGGGCGCCACAGTTAAATAATCAAAATTAGTCTCTTTACTGAGAGCTCAGTAAAGACATAATACATTATGTTCTCATCAGTTAAAATAATGGGTTATAAGATATTATTTGAAAGCCTCATGGTAACCTCAAAACAAAATCATACAACAGATACACAGAAAATAAAAAGCAAGAAATGAAAACATACTACCTTAGAAAATGAACTTCACTAAAATGAAGACAGGAAGATGGAAAGAAGGAAGAGAAGACCACAAAATAACCAGAAAACAAATAACAAATGGCAGAAGTAAGTCTTTACTTATCAGTAACAACATTGAATGTAAATGGACTAAATTCTCCAGTCAGAAGACACAGAGTGGCTGAATGGATTTAAAAAAAAAATCCATCAATCTGTTGCCTATAAGAACCATATGGAAATTAAACAATATGTTCCTGAATGACCAGTGGGTCAATGAAGGAATTAAGAGAGAAATTAAAGATTTTCTTGAAACAAATGAAAATGGAAACATGACATACCAAAACCTATGGGATACAGTGAAAACAGTACTAAGAGGAAAGTTTACAGCAATAAGCAGCTACATCAAAAAAGTAGAAAAACTTCAAATAAATAACCTAATGATGCATCGTAAAGAACTAGAAAAGCAAGAGCAAATCCCAAATTAGTAGAAGAAAAGAAATAGTTTAGAGCAGAAATAGATGAAATTGAAACAAAGAATACAGAAGATCAACAAAAACTTGCTTTTTTAAAAAGTTAAACAAAATACACAAACCTTTAGCCTGGCTAACTAAGAAAAAAAGAAGACCCAAATAAATACAATCAGAAATGAAAAAGGAGACATTACAGCCAATACTGCAGAAATTCAAAGGCTCATTAGAGGTCACTATGAGCAACTACATGCCAATAAATTGAAAAACTTAGAAGAAATAAATAAATTCCTAGACACATGTAACCTATCAAGATTGAACCACAAAGAAATCCCAAACCTGAACAGAACAATAATAAGTAACGAGATTGAAGCTGTAATAAAAAGAACAAAACTGGGGAATTGCATTACCTGACTTCAAATTGTACAGTAGAACTATAGTAATCAAAACAGTATGGTATCAGCATAAAGACAGACACATAGAGCAATGGAACATAATTGAGAACCCAGAAATAAATCCACATATCTAGTGAACTCATTTTCAATAAAGGTGCTAAGGATATACATTGGGGAAAGGATAGTCTCTTCAATAAATGCTACTGGGAAAACTGGATATCCATAGGCAGAAGAATAAAACTAAGCCTCTGTCTCTCACCACATACAAAGAACTAACATGAAGGTTCAGGAATATCCTGAGCAAAAAGAACAATGAGGGAGTCTACCCACAAGAGACTGGAACATATTACAAGACCATAGTTTTTGGTGCATGCAGTATTGGTACATGAATAGAGTGACAAACCAGTTTCCATTATGGAACATAATGGAACATTCAAAATGGGAAATTCAAAAGCAGACTCTGATATATTGAGATTTAGCGTAAGAGAAAGGTAGTATCACAGATCAATGGAGAAGGGGGAAATTTCTTACAACAATCTGAAAGTAAGGATAACTCATTTTACTATGAATCAATAGAAAGAAAAATACAACACATATAATGATGTAAATAAATGTATGTATGGAGATAAAACAATATAGGAAGGGGAAAATAGAGTTTTGGCATTGCTCATAAAGAATGAAGTCACAAATATAAAAAGTGCAGATACCATGGGTTGACAAGATATTAAGTCTCAATCTGGCTTATATCCACAAAGTTGAAATGATATTTTCCCCAAACTCTGCACTAATGGGTAGTACTGACCTGAAGGGAAATCTATTGTATTGGAGAAGAAAAATGTATTAATAGAAGTATTAAGTGTATGAAATATATTTTACTAGACAATTTGAAAAGGTATAATTTGAAATATCATTGTGCACAACAACAACAAAAAAATCACATCAAAATGGACTAAAGACTTAAATCTAAGACCTCAAACTAAAGAAAACATTACAGGAACTCTCCAGGATATTGGACTGGGTAAAGATTTCTTGAGTAATACCCCATAAGCACAGTCAATGAAAGAAAAAATGGACAAATGCGATCACATCAAGTTAAAAATCTCCTGCACAGCAAAGGAAACAATCAACAAAGTGAAGAGACAACCAACAGAATGAGAGAAAATATTTTCAAACTGCCTATCTAACAAGGGATTAACCAGAATATATAAGGAGCTAAAACAACTCTATAGGAAAAAAATCTAATAATCCATTTAAAAATGATCAAAAGATCTGAATAGAGGCCAGGTAAGGTGGCTCACACCTGTAATCCTAATACTTTGAGAGGCCAAGGCGGTTGGATCACCTGAGGTCAGGAGTTCAAGACCAGCCTGTCCAACATGGTGAAGCCCTGTCTCCACTAAAAATATAAAAATCAGCTGGGCATGGTGGTGCATGCATGTAATCCCAGCTACTTGGGAGGCTGAGGTGGGCGAATCATTGAACATGGGAGGCAGAAGTTGCAGTGAGCTGAGATCATGCCACTGCACTCCAGCCTGGGTAACAGAGTGAGGCTCTGCCTCAAAAACAAAAACAAACAAAAAAACCAAAAATAGACCTACCCTATGATCCAACAATCCCACTCCAAGGTATATACCGAAAAGAATGGAAATCATTACATAGAAGAGATATCTGCACTCCCATGTTTATTGCAGCATTATTCACAATGGCCAAGATTTGGAAGCAACGTAAGTGTTCATCAACAGAAAAGTGGATAAAGGAAATGTGGTGCATATACACAATGGAGTAGTATTCAGTCATAAAAACAAATGAGATCCTGTAATTTGCAACAACATGGATAGAACTGGAGGTCATTATGTTAAGTGAAATAAGCCAGGCACAGAATGGCAAACATTGCATCTTCTCACTTATTTGTAAGAGCTAAAAAAAAAAAAAAAAAAAAAAAAAAAAAGACAATTGAACTCATGGAGATAGAGTAGAATGATGGTTACCAGAAGTTGGGAAGGGTAGTGGGGGGAGGGCGGGGATATGGGGATGGTTAATGGGCACAAAAATATAGTTAGATAGAATGAAAAATATCTAGTATTTGATAGCATAACAGCGTGACTACACTCAGCAATAATTTATTGCACATTTAAAAATAACTAAAAGAGTATCATTGGAATGTTTGTAACACGAAGAAAGGATAAATGCTTGAGGTGATGGATACCCCATTTACCCTGATGTGATTATTATGCACTGTATGCCTGTATCAGAATATCTCATGTACCCCATGAATACATACACCTACTATGTATCCACAAAAATTAAAAATCAAAAATTTAAGTAAAATACAAGACATAATAAAAATTTTATTTTTTCTTTTGACCACATCTGTCAAGTAACCAATGTCCAGAAGTGATCAACACATAGAAAATGTGTGAACATTGATGTTCCTTTCTCTAACCTAATAATTTACTTATCTGTCTTCAATGAGATCAAGCAGGTTAAAAAATAATTCCTGACTTGAAAAAAATCTGGCAAAACCTATTACAATTTAGAACTTTACCAGATTTAAAATATGATTTGTTGTTTATTTCAAAGAAATGTCTGTGTTTCTTGCACATGGCTTGGGGCATGTTCCCATTTCTGAACCAATCACAGATGCTAGGGGGATGGAATACACCTGCTCAGTGTATATACGGAACATAATTCATAGGAAAAGACCTCTTTCTGTCTTGTTTACTTCAGTATCCTCAGAATATAGCTCAGTGACTAGCACAGGGCAGATACTCTGAAAGATGACACAGAAAATAAATTTAGGATGCAAATTAATCATTTTCTTAAATATTGTCCTATATGGATAAGCAGGGTGGCCTTGCAGTTGTGGCATTTCTGTTCAAGTTCTGGCTCCACCATTTACTAGCCTTATGATCTTGTATAAGTAAGTTACTTAACTTCTCTTTGCTCAGTTTCTGCATCTGTAAAATGGAGATAATAGCAGTACTTATGTCATAAATTTGTTGCAAGTATTAAATGTGTGAACAGACATAGAAGTTATTACTACAGTGCCTTGCACATAGTAAGAACTCAAAAAATGTTAGCTATTATGTGTGTATATGTATGGAGAGGCATGTATTAATATTAGCTCATATTAATCAAGAAAAATATAATACTGGGAACATTTCTTAACAGTATCCTACAAATAGAATATTTTATTTATGTATTTGTTTATATTTCCATTTTTATTTTAGATTCACAGGTTACATGTGCAGGTTTGCTACAAGGGTATATTGTTTGGTGCTGAAGTTTGGGCTTTTATTGATCCCATCACCCAGATAGTGAGCATAGTACCCAATAGGAAGTTTTTCAGCCTTTGTCCCCATTACTCCATTTCTCCTTTTGGAGTTTCCAGTGTCCCAAATAGAATAGTTAAAATGTTTATCAAAATCATAAATTCTTCCTAAGTTTCCCTATTTCCTACAGCTCAGCGAATTTCTTAAAGGTGATTAGGGTTTAAATCTCTGCCTCCTCATCTTTCTTATGTTGAAAATGGGGATAAGAATATTTGTCTCCTATTGTTATTGTGAGAATTGATGTAATGGTTAGGAGGTAAAATGATGCTTACCAAATGTTAATTATTATTTTAGTTGTCAACGTTATCAATATGACTGTGTCTGTGGAAAATGAGAGTTAAAAAAGAGCAGGATTAAATTCACAAAAGATATATACAAGGAGAAAAAAATATTAAGCTTATTTTGCCATAACTCCAAGGACTAATAGAATATTGTCCATATGAAATAAGTATAGTTGGTACAGAATAGAAAATATGTGCTAGAAAGAACATGGTGTGCTCTTTGATTTGAGCCAATTTGAGAGTCAATAGCTAGAAGCAATATAGCTCAACTGAGAAAATGCTTACTTTGGAATTTATGAGGACTCAGAATCTCTATGTGTCATGAAGGGAACATAAAGAACAATGTCTAGGTGGTAAGAAGAGTTAACATTGGCATATATAACATAATGGGCTTGTAGAGTTTCTTTTTCAGGGATTTTTTGACATAAGGCTGGTTACTAATATGAGATGGTTGAACTATCTCTTTCACCCTTAAAAATTGCTGGGTGACCTTTTAGTCATATGAATAAGAGTGAAAAAAAAGTAGTGAAAGGGTTTGTGAGCAATATGGCAATTTTAGCAGTTTTACTACAAAGACAAAAGATTATTCACTGACATTGTCATATAACCACCTGAATTTACATTTATTCTTTAATTTCAACAAAATAATATTATTGAGCACACACTATTCCAGGCTCTGAGCTAATTATTAAGTCACTAGATAAGAGGCAAGGTACCTATCCTTAAGGAACTGACAGAATAGCAAGTGTCATATAAATGATCATATGATTGCTATAATGAGGCTGATCAGGTATGGTTCTTTTGCATACTACAGTCAGAAAGTACAATTCAGACCAACTTCAGCAAAACTCATTGGCTAAGATAACAAAGCAGCAAAAGTTGAGTAATAAGATGATTCTTCTCTTTACTTCACTGTAGCTTCCTTTGGGTTGGCTCCATTTTCAGACAATTCTCCCCTTGCAGAAAAAGGGAACTCATGAACTTCATCCTTTCATGTATAACAGAAGAGAAACCGAGGCCTTAGAATGTAGCATTATTGGTCCTGACTAGGCTGGCTTGTGTCACGTGACCATTTCTGAACCAATAACAGAGGGGTGGAATACACTGATTGCCTCAGGCTCCAGCTCACTCACCTTTACCTGAGGTATATAGGTGTGGGAGAAGTGATTCGTCAAAGGAGAGGTAGGGTACTATTGCCTCAGAAAGGAAAACATGATGCTAGACTGCCAAAAAGGTAATGGTCCACTACCAAGGAACACATATGCTTGACAATACAGTATTTTCAATCTAAGAAATAGTCTTCAAGGACATTCTGGAGATGATGCACTAGCCTATACATTTTTTAAGATTAAGAGGATGTTGACAAAAAGCTTATAATCTAGATATACAGATACAACACAAAGAACTTCTGTGTACTTTGGAGAGTTGTTGGAATAGAGTTCATTTTCCACTGCAGGAATTGGGAAAGCACTCCAGAATTGGGAAAGCACCCCAGAAGGAGGTGATCTTTGCAATGGATATCAAAGGAAGGGTGGGATCTATGCAACTTGCCCTGATACAATCTCATTAAAACATAAAGTAATATAGTTTCTCCTCATTCCAGAGATAAACTTTAGATATCCTATATTATCTTGTTCTAAAAAATGTATCTTCAAGAAGTAGAAACCTCTCTAATTGGAGTTACTAGAAAGAATATGGTTACAATTAATAATAGTGCTTACCTTAAACTCAGGACCTAGCACACAGTGGGTACTCAAAAAATCTCGGTTGAATGAATGAATGAATGAATGTTTGAGCAAATACTATGGCAACATGTTAATGGGTAATAGATGAGATTTCTGTGGTCATGTAATGTCAATTTAAAAGACATCACTAAATGTTGTCTATGACATGTTGTCTCTCTATGGGTTCATATGGAGCCACCTTGCTCCCTCAGGTAGTCCTTTGAGGCTCATCAGTAGCATCATTTACACAGCTTGCATTGTGTGTAATGAAATCCAACCTGGCATCCACCACACCCTCAGTCTTTCAGTGTAAAACAAAGTACAGCTTTCCCCACAGAGCATCCTGATTAAACAAATTAACTATGGCGCTGCCTGCAAATACACACACTAGAGTGCAGGAAATGAACAGATACAATGGCCAAGTCTGTATTTAATTTTAATTAAATTTCATTCTGTAGCTCAATTAATCCACATCTCCAAATGTCAGCAGGACTTAGGCAAATGGAATGACATCTGCTGCACTGCACAGGACTATAAAACCTTCACTGCATGCTAGGTCTCTGGAAGCACACCAGGAAAAATGAAATATCTTTATTAAGTGTGTAGTAACATATAGAAGTCTAACAGTCTAATGAAAGAACATAAACTAGGAAAGAAAATTAGACTAAGAATGTGAGTGGTTACGGGCATGGCAAATATTGCTCAATATCCTGCCTTGTGTTATTTATTGTTTTAAAGTTGCATTTGGCTTTATGGCTGTTTCTTTAATATTTACGTAGTGTGCTTCCCAATTGCTCAGGTTGGTTTTCTTTTTTTAACTAATGCAGACTTCTTTCCTGAGAAAGGAGAAATTGGTGGAGTAGGGTAATTTCACATAGAATATGGAAAAGACCACATTAGCTATGCAAGGCCATTCGTTACAAGAAGCCAGAGGTGTAGCAGAAAGAGTGTAGGGTTTGACAAGCCTAGATTAAAATCGCTTTGCCACTTCTAATATCAGATTAGGGTGTACCAAAAAAATCCCCAAAGCAGACATTATTAATTGATGAGACCACTGTCAGCTTGGATGAGGACTAGTTTTGGGAAATGTCTGCATAGTGTTTTTAGAAAATGTCAACATGATCATTAGATGAATTAAGATTTATTAAAATATACAAATTTTAAATACAATAATTTAAATGAATTTATTTAGCATTATATACCAAATAACATGCTAGACCTAAATACACAATAGTGAATAAGATATAATTCCTTGTCTGTAGAAGGGAGAAGAACAAATGAAAAATAATCCCAATAAAATGCAACAAATTTCTATAAAAAAGAGAGATGCCCAGACAATTAGACAAACTCTGAAGAAATGCCAAAAATCTAGGGGTGGGCACTTTTCTCTGGTGAAGAGGCCCTGAAGGATGAATGGGATTTGAGCAGATAAGTAGCAGGGGGAAAAAAACAGAGGGAGAGCATGTGCAAAGAAAGGGTGGGGACAAGTATTTCGTTTTCTAGTTCAGGGAAGATGTTCAAAGTCTGCAGTGAAGGTTGGGTAGGGGATGAAGAGAAAGAGGTCATCTGGCTGATATTACATGTCCTGTGAAGAACTTGCAATTTGATCCTGTAGTCAGTGAGGAATCTCTGAGGGCTTTGGGCAAGGGAACACATGACCAGATCTGTGTTTGGAAGTGCAGTGTGGAATATAAAGTTGAGGGCAAGCTATGAGAAGTATGGTGACCACTGGCAGGCGGTCCCAGTCTCTACTAAATCCACATGCTTATGGAGACTCGTGCAGAGGAGGAGATGGGGAATAGAGTTCCTATTTGCATGTTTGAGAAAGGGCTAAATAGAATGGGATGAACACTGGTGCTGGCTCATATAGACATGAGAAAGGTTTTACAGATTATTAGCATGCCAGGTAGGTGGATAGTTGCTGTCACGAAAAATGGAAAGAGAGGAATAGAGAGGGACTGCTATCAAAGAACCTTATGGCAAGTCATTGGTTATTCTCTGCAGAGGAGTTAGAAAAACCAGCCTTTTCACTACTGCTTTCCATAAAATGAGAATTCTTTTCCTAAGCACACTCTTGGCCTCTCTCCACTTCTTTACTCACTCTGTTCAGGGGCAGGAGGAGTGGCTTAGCCAACTGGCAAATTTGGAAATAACTAAGCAGGCCATGCTCAACTTCTTTTTTCCTGAGATTGTCTAAGTGGGTAAGTGTCTAATTGTGGGGTTAGAAACCCACATCCTACATCCATCCTGGTCTCTCCAAGAGTAAAGGTAAGATTTTTCAGCCTCATTTGATACTCTGTTTTATTTCTGATATTGTTCACAACCCAGGAGAGCAATACCAGAAATAAAACAGAATATCGAATGAGATAGTAAGGTATACTTACTAGCCGATAGGTAGTAAGTATATTTTTTTGGCCTTCATTCTGGTGTTTAGGTCCATCCTAGATCTCAGAGGAGATCTGTTGGGGATCAGCCACAATTATTTATGTAGAACACTCAACAAGGAAGACAGACAGCAGAGAAAACCTGGGAAATGTACCCAAAGGTGGCAAATGCTAAGCTAAAGGAGGAGCTGAACCCAGAGAATGTCTGGGTTTCTGTTCATTCAAGAAACAAAACAGCAATAAAAGCAAAGCTTTCTTCACTACTGTAATGGCTGTGGCTTATGAAGAGGGAAATTATCTGCTGACTTTGAAACTCAGATTATCCTAACCGTTAATTTTTTACCTTAGGCTACCACTATGATGGTTTTATTAAATATGGGCCAAGTTGTGTTTTATGGTTGATTTGAGAACCTCTATTTTACTGTAACATTATTGCAAATAATATACTTTGCCACCTTGAATAAAAAAGGCATCTTAACTTCTGAACAACTAACTTGGGCCAGGTGTGGTGGCTCACACCTGTAATCCTAGCACTTTGGGAGGCCAAGGCAGGAGGATAATTTGAGCCCAAGAGTTCAAGACCAGCCTGGGCAACTTGGCAAAACCCTTCTCTACAAAAGATTTTAAAATTAGCTGGACGTAGTGGTGCACGGCTGTAGTCCTAGCTAGTTGGGAGGTTGAGGTGGGAGAATCCCTTGAGTCCAGGAGGTTGAGGCTGCAGTGAGCCATGATCATGTCACTGCACTCCAGCCTGGGCAACAGAGTGAGACCTTGTCTCTAAATAAATAAATAAATAAACAAATAACTTGCCAAAAAATTTCAGACAATTTATTTGTAAATTGGAGTCTTGCTGGAATAATAAAACTAAATATAGAGCAGAAATAGAATGATTCCAAATTAAGAGGAAATAAGATAGAGTAGACACTCTAATATCCTTGTTTAAAACATTAATTCAGTATTATAAGTTTAAAGATGGAGGAATCCTACATACATAAACTAAGAATCTATGAAAGTTTTTTCCATATGCAGTTTTTTGGGGGGGATAGTAAAACTTTTTTGTATTTTTCTTTACTTTGTATTTTTCTTGAATTTTCTTTTTTAAATTTTATTAATTGACAAAATAATAATTGTACGTATTCATGGGGTATATGGTAGTTTTTTGATACATATAATATGTAGTGATCAGATGACAGTAATTAGTATATTCATCATCTCAAATATTTATCATTTGTTTGTGTTGGGAACATTCAACATCCTCCTAGCTACGTGAAACTATATAATATATTATTATTATCTATAGTGATACTACAGTGGTATAGAACACTACAACTTATTTTGCTTCTCATAATTATGACTTTATTCTTCTATCCCTTTTTTCTCATGATTATCAAAAATCTTGACTTTTCTAATTTCATGTGTTGATTTATATTATGTGCTTACTCAGAATAGTGTAATGCTTTAGGAAAGATCAAGGTTGTCAAACAAAATTGAAGGTGGACTGGAGTGATGAACTGAAATTCAATACATTAAATATTAAAAACTTACAAATAACAGAATCAGGAATTTTGGTTCCGGCAGTTTCAAGAAAAATTTTCTAGTTCCACTGTGCTATAATACCGAATTTTAAAAGCAGATATGAAGATGTGACACTAAAATAGTATCCAATAAAAATGTATAGGAAGTAACAATCAGCTTCAAACTATCTAATGACATAGAATTGACATATAGTTTCTAGTATGTTAATAGATTTAAAACAGGAATCAATAATGTATCACTAATTTAATTAGGGTGAAAGTTGACTTCACTTCTGCCAGAAAGACAATGAGATATTTGATGTTGTAATAGTCCAAATAGGTGAAAGTCAAGAAGTAAAGTTGTAAACAAAAAAAAAAGAAAGAAAGAAAGAAAAGAAAAGAAAGAAAGAAAAAGAAACTTAAACTGAGTTAATGAGTTAAATTGCCTCTAGCAAGGACACAAACAAATGGAAAAAAATTCCATGCTCATGGATAGGAAGAATCAATATCGTGAAAATGGCCATACTGCTATTCCCATCAAGCTACCATTGACTTTCTTCACAGAACTAGAAAAAACTACTTTAAATTTCATAGGGAATCAAAAAAAAAGCCCATATAGCCAAGACAGTCCAAAGCAAAAAGAACAAAGCTGGAGGCATCATGCTACCTGACTTCAAACTATACTACAAGGCTACAGTAACCAAACAGCATGCTACTGGTACCAAAACAGATATATAGACCAATGGAACAGAACAGAGGCCTCAGATATAACATCACACATCTACAACCATCTGATCTCCGAGGAACCTGACCAAAAAAAAAAAAAAAAAAAGCAATGGGGAAAGGATTCCCTATTTAATAAGTGGTACTGGGAAAACTGGCTAGCCACATGCAGAAAACTGAAACTGGACCCCTTACTTACACCTTACACAAAAATTAACTCAAGATGGATTAAAGACTTAAATGCAAAAACCTAAAACCATAAAAACCCTAGAGAAAACCTAGGCAATACCATTCAGGACATAGGTATGGGCAAAGACTTCATTACTAAAACACCAAAAGCAATGGGAACAAAAGCCAAAATTGACAAACGGGATGTAATTAAACTGAAGAGCTTCTGCACAGCAAAAGAAACTATCATCAGAGTGAACAGGCAGCCTACAGAATGGGAGAAAATTTTTGCAATCTATCCATCTGTCAAATGGCTAATACCCAAAATCTACAAGGAATTTAATCAAATTTACAAGAAAAAAACAAACAACCCCATCAAAAAGTGGGCAAAGGATATGAACAGTCACTTCTCAAAAGAAGACATTTATGTGGCCAACAAACATATGAAAAAAAGCTCATCATCACTGGTCATTAGAGAAATGCAAATCAAAACCACAATGAGATACCATCTCAACACCAGTTAGAATGGCAATCATTAAAAAGTCAGGAAACAACAGGTGCTGGAGAGGATGTGGAGAAATAGGAATGCTTTTACGCTGTTGGTGGGAGTGTAAATTAGTTCAACCATTGTGGAAGACAGTGTGGCGATTCCTCAAGGATCTAGAACCAGAAATACCATTAAACCCAGCAATCCCATTACTGGGTATATACCCAAAGGATTATAAATCATTCTACTATAAAAACACATGTACATTTATGTTTATTGCAGCACTATTTACAATAGCAAAGACTTGGAACCAACCCAAATGCCCACCAATGATAGACTGGATTAAGAAAATGTGGCACATATACACCATGGAATACTATGCAGCCATAAAAAAGGATGAGTTCATGTCCTTTGCAGGGACATGGATGAAGCTGGAAACCATCATCCTCAACAAACTAACACAGGAACAGAAAACCAAACACCACATATTCTCACTCATAAGTAGGAGCTGACCAGTGAGAACACATGGACACAGGGAGGGGAACCTCACACAGTGGGACCTGTCAGGGCGTTGGGGGCAAGGGGAGGGAGAGCATTAGGATAAATACCTAATGCATGTGGGGCTTAAAAGCTAGATGATGGGGTTGATAGGTGCAGCAAACCACCATTTCACATGTATACCTAAGTAACAAACATGCAAGTTCAGCATATGTCTGCTAGAACTTGAAGTAAAATTTAAAAAAAAATAAATTGCCTCTAGCAATCAACTTTAACAAACAAAGGGAATAAGTATATTAAGGCATTTCTGCTTGCAACATCTCACAATTTGTTGGCATTGAGCTATAAGTATTCCATATAGAAAATGCAGTATGAAAAATTGGAACTTAGAAAAGCAACAAATACTATTGAATGTTTACTACATTTTTCAAGGACCTGAAAAATATAATATCTATGATGTTTTGTGATAAGGGATTTTTTTAAAAAATGAAATGGATTGACACTAAGTTGTATTGTTGAGTTAGGCTTTTTCTTAAAGTCAGGGACCCTGAGTTCCGAGCTCCATCAATGTTTCTTGTAGCATCGTGGGCACAGGAAATTAGGCAATTTGTATTTAGAAAGATTTGTTGTGATTGGAAATAACTTCTATCTTGAATGATCACTACTTCTTAAGTAATATTTTTGACGGTAGATGAAGTTGAAATGTACATTTTTAGGATACGAGAAGTTCTACATGCATAATTAAATGATAATTCTGTTTTGCCTCAAATTATCTGAATACCTTCCTAAATTTTCAATTCTGTTCTCCCATATGTGGGTCTCTTTATGGGAAGTCATTATGTAAATTACAGATTTCTCTCTCACCTTTACTTAACATGGGAATTGAATGGTCACATTATATAAATTAGCTATTTCAATACCTTTATTTTTATCAAAATACAATATGAAATTCTGCCCTGTCAGAATTTTATACATGAAACCTAAGCCATTTAAAAGGCAGGTGTTGTAAAGCACCTATATTGTAATTAATGAAAGATTATAAACTATGAATTAGTAACAGGCTGTAAGAAAAATTTACTAAATTTTTAAATACTCATATATTCTTAAATAAATCCTATTTACACATTATGTGGTATATAATAGCTAAGTAAGCTGCCTTGGAGCTATCAAGAGACTAATATGAACTACAAAAAAAAAAATAAGGTCAGTATAACTTTTGCTTTTAGTGAGAAAAAGCAAAATTTAGAGAGGTTTGGAAGTCTAGCTCATGGTCTTGATTTCGCCCCTTTACTACAGATCCGGTGCTATACAATCTATAGAAACCCAAAGAATAATGTAACAATGACTATGCCACAATATACAAAATACAGTGGTAAGAGGAGTGTTTAAATGGAATATTATAATGGTACAGAACTGCAAATATTTAAGTGGGTTAGATCTTAAAAATAACGTGGACCAACTGCATCATCCATCATTACTCTTTCTGCCTTTCTTCCCATTCTTTTTCTATTCTATCTTACCCATTTATCTCTACTTACTCAATCTTACCTCTCCCCTTCCTTTTCTTTCCTCACCTTTTCTTCTCCCTTCTTTCTTCCTTCCTTTCCGTACTCTTCCCTACTGAATGCCCATTCTTTACCAGACATTATGCTAGGCATCAGGGGAAGATAATTAGGATGAGTTATCTATCTTCGAAGAGCATATTACTATCTTTATAGGAGGAACACCACCTAAACAGATACTTTTCGATGATTATAATAGAAGCAACAGGAAGCCTAGGCCTAAGGAGAAGCACCTAATATGATAGTTCCCTGGATGAAGTCACTCCTGAGATGCATCTTAGAGTAGGAGTAGGACTAACTAGGAATAAAAGAATGAAAAAAGATGTTTCAGGCAGAAAGGACAGCATGAACGAAAACCCAAGGGATAAAAAGCATCAAACAATATCTTTACAAGAAACTCAGTCGGCACAGCCACACTCAGTGGCCTGGGGAGTGACAGGATTAGTTTTATATTTTAGAAGGTTCATGCTGGCAGCAGAGTGGAAGATGGATTTAAGAAGAATAAAACTGGAGTTCGGAAGGCTAGTTGGGGGCATTTTTCTACTGAATTCCAGGTGAGGGATGATTAGTTCCTGGTGATCATAAAATAGAGAACATTAAACAACATGCCTGGTAGATCCAGAATCAAACCCCAGGTTTCTTTACTCCCAGTCCAGAACTCTCTGTACTATGCCAGAAATACAGTTTTTTATCTCATGGTAAAACTGAAACATTTTTGTTTTGGGTTCAGTTAGCCATGAGGGATCCAGATTATCTGGGAGCTCAGCTCTAATTTTTTACATGGATCAATTCAATATTCATTTATCATGAGTACTTGGCATGACACACTCATCTTTTGCATAAAGAGATTTGCCATTTTAGCGGGGGAAAACCAACCAGAACCATTGATGTTATACTCATTGTTACAGCGTATTTGCAAACCATGTGAATATAAACCTCCTGTTTCTACAGTAAAGGGTACAGACCCTCTCCTGGTATAATCTCCTTATGCGTAACCTATCAGTGCTACTACATCTGATGCTCAAATAGCTGCTGCACCACACACCCTCACTGCTAGTGCCACTGTAATATTTCAGGTAATGAGGTAAGGGGCACACTTGGGTTCTTTATGTGCCAAAACGAGAAAAATTAATTTTAAATGCTAAAAAGATGAGACTGCTGGTGCAGACGGTTACTAAACACCACCAGCTGCTCCACAGGTTTGGAGTTTGGAAAAAGAAGCCCATTTCAAAATCAACAACGTAACTCCAGTACATGAGAAACCAAACTGTCTCAGTGTTTTGAGCAAGAAGTATAATTTGGAAATCATACTAAATACCTGGATAATTTGACAAAAGTACTGACAGTTCAGTTTGTGCCCATACTCTACTTCTAAATATCTTAATATGGAGCAAAGCCAATCATAAATGGTAAGAATATTTTGTTTGCTTTAGTAGATTTGTAAATTGACTTAAAAAACACATTTATAGTATGTAATTATTTGTAAAATGGCAGTTTTAGCAGAGCATAGGCTCCTTTTGGTGGAGACAGGGGAGAATGTGATGCTTTTATATAAGAATTAAAATATAAGTGATTTCAGACATGCACATGCACATACACACACACACACACACTTGCCATACCCAAAAGCATTTTCTTGCGTATTGTCATTTAAAGTATAGACATAAATAAGAAAGTGGCATGAATGAAAAGTACAAAAAAATTTCCTCAAATCTAATTGTCTCCCCCTTTCAACTACAAGAATTCACAGCAGGGTTTTCCAAGTTGGCTGCACGTTAAAATCACCTGGGAAGATTTTAAAACAATTGATGGCCCAGGCCCTGCACCAATGCAGTCAGAATCTCTGTGGGTGAGGCCTAGGTGTTGGTTGTGTTTCAGTTTTCCCAGGTGATTGTGCTGTGCAGCTAGGATTGAGAGTTAGCTTTAGGGCAGGGTTTATCAACCTCAGCACTATTGAGAGTGGAGGCTGGATAATTGTTAGGGCTGCCCTGTGCATTGTAGGATATCTGGCAGCTTTCCTGGCCTTACCCACCACATGCCAGTAGCAACCCCTCCTCTTCCAGTTGCGACAACGAAAACATCTCCAAACATTGACAAGTGTCCCTTGTGAGTGCAAAATAGGCCCTGATTGAGAGCCACTGTTGTAGGGAAATAAATTCCCCTTTCCCCCTTCCCTACTGAGTCTCAGCAGCAGCTGCTATATGGAGGTCTATCTGTGGTCTCCATGTTTTGCTACTTTTCTCTCTTCAAAACTGCCCACCTCTTATCTTGTTCCATGTTCTTCCCACCTTCCAAATCTGACTTAATCAAGTATTCCGCCAAGAAGTCTTCCCGGATGATCCCATCCCATACCATCTGACTTCCTCTTCCTTCTGTCATCTCAGCATGCCTGCCACCAAAATGTTAGCAAGTTGCTTCGTAAATATTCTTGTCTTTTGGAAGATGTTCTCAATTAGACTATAAACCCATTGACAGAATGAAGGAACTATGTCTTTTGCTTATTTTAGAATCAGAGTTTTTTTTAATGGAAGGTTCTATTGCCACTTAAAATGATTTAAAATATCATCTTATTGAACTAGTTCACTTCAACAGGCAATGCATAAGACAGTTTCAGATACAACTTAATACAACATCGATTCTCCCAACCAAAATTCCAGGTGGATTATTTTTTAAGGAATTCAAACTTATTTTAAAATTTATATGATTATAACTATATACAGCATTTAAATATACCTTTAAAAAGAAAGAACTGTCCTGCTAGATATTAAGACATATCATAAAGCCATAATATTAAAACTCACATTGGATTGGCACAAAAACAGACAAACTGATTAATGGAACAGAATAGAGAACTCAGATAAACCTATGAATACATGTGAATTTAATAAATGAGTAAGGTATCACCACAAATAAATTCTGGCAGAAGAAAAAGAATGATCAACTAGAAAATCTTATACAGCTAATCTTCTTGATATGAAATATTGAAATTCATAATTACTATTTGACTATTTCAAATAATGTCAGCTCTTAGTTTTGTGTTCCCAGTTTCATCCTCAAGACCAAGTTGCTTTTCTGCTGGTTACTTAACAAAATACAACCTGCCTCTGTAATGTAAGAAACATTTGTAGGAATGATCAAGAACAGGCAAATAACTTTGACTTTAATTTTCAAATATACAGAAAGCCAATTTCAGGGTATACAATAGTCTCTTTAAAGGGAAAAAAAATCATAAGAAATATTTTCAAATAAAAATATGAAAAGTACAAAGTAAAAAAGAGACATAAGGTGTAAAAAATTCTGAGGGTGGAGAGAGGGCGTGCAAAATGAAGAAGTTAGCACCTAAAATAGAAGATAGGGAAGCCATAATATAAAATGATTCTCAGCAAAGCAGAAGAATGCAATAATTACCTTCAGAGGACTGAAGCTTGAATAAATGAATGTAAACATTCAAGACTAAAAGGCAAGAGTAGGAATGAATTCTAAATTCAGAGACTTTATCTTTAAATCTGAGCTGAATGGTTACTATTAAAAAATCTTTATTACATTTTGGATGAGTAATAATAATACTATTCTTGATTTATTGAACTTCTTTGTGCCAGTGATTCCAAAGAGCTCTGAAAATGTCTTGTGACAGATATTATTTCCTTTTAACAGACGAAGAAATTGAGGTATGTAGAGCTTAAGTGACTTGTTCATTGTCACAATTAATCAGTGGTAATGCTGGAAATAAAATTTAAAGTTCTCTGCTATCCAGTGTAGGGGCTGTTTTCTGTCTCATGTTAAATGATCCATAATTAACTTACCACAGGAATAAAGTAGATTCTTAAGGAATAATTACAGAAATCATGCCTTGGTTAAGATTCATGTTCATGTTAAATCACTAATAAAGTCACTAAAAATACCAAAATCCTTAAATACTTTTAAAAAAAACCTCAACTTGTTATTCAAATAAGACCAATGTAGGTATAGCAAAATTTCAGCAGCAATCAACTGAATTTAAGAGATAAATTTTAGCTTAAAAATTTAAAATTTTATTTGATATTCCCTAATAATATATTTAACTGTCTTCTTAATGAGTTCTTAGTGAGTCCAATTAGTATTTTAAAAACAATTACTTCCAAACTAAAAAATAACTTCATGTATAGCTTATGACTTTGCAAGCTCAACACATCTTTTTGATGTCTAAGCACTTGGAGGAGAATGCTTACCAATTAAACACAAACACGATTACTGAACGCCTAAATTGGCACCACGGCAATAATCTACTGATTTTCTAAGGGTTGATGGAATCGAATGTCGATATATTTTAAAGTGAGGAATCCAACCAGTTGTTCAGTTACACACTGAATGCAAAGAAGTGATCATTTATCAAATGCAAAGTTTGCTGATGCATAGTCACTCATCTGGATCTGACTTAAACAAAATGGTGACATTTAAAACTATCCTCTCAAATAAACTTGTATTGTAAAAAAATGTATATAAAAATTATTTACTTGGGCAGAATTGCCTAACTAATGATGAATTACTGCGGCATGAATCATCAGTCACTTTCCCATTTGATATTTTTCTCTTCTTGGACCTTTCATGGTCTCAAATTTGCTGTAGTTTCCCAATATCTAATAATAACTGTTTTTTCTTTATTAAAGGTGTCCCTTTGACAGGATTATGTTATGAATGTATAGGAAGTAGGCAGTATTCTTGAGGAAGTCCACAGATATCCTTGCCTATATCACCCCATTGTGAATTGGTCCAGATAATACTTAATTATACCTTAAGACACTGTGCACGGAAACTGCCACCAAACAGCAGCCCTTCCATTCTAACTACCACAGCACGCTGACTCAGCCTGCACTAATCACCCTGCAGACAAGTTACAAGTTTACTCATTTAGACATGATATATTTAGGACATTTCTATAGGAAGAATTTATCAGTGCCTTCCCTCCCCTCATTTCTACTAGTAGAAACTTGGAGCTTGTCATTCAATTCTCTTCACAGTCTGGATTTGATACAAGTTTCAAGTACTACTGTGCACTAGGCAAGTTGTGCTATTTTGCTATTCCTAAAATACATCTTTCCCTTTTTTTCCTTTATCCTCTGTTTGCAACGCAGTCTGCCAGTAATGGCTCCCAATCTGAAGTGGTCCCTTAAATGTTACCCTCTGTGCAGCATCCCTTGATCACCCATTCATCTTTCCACCTGTGCCATATCCTCTGCCACAGATCTCACTTAGCTATGTAGAAACATTGTGTCACTTTACTACATATATCATGTACTAATTTCTATATGGTGATTTGTGTGTGTGTGTCTCAATTACTGATACAGAACTGAATTTCCTGAGGGCAGACTCTATTTTGTACGTATGCTTGGTGTTTCATATTCAGTGGCTGCTGGGCACATATTTGTTAAATGCATGAATAACACAGAACAGGTAAAACAATTATAGACATTATGTAAGATTATCAATTGGTTAAATAAATAAAATCCAAAGCTGTATGTGTAATTTACATGACTTTATAGGTCAGCTTGGGTACTGAATTAACTATTGACTTCTCCAAAGAAAAGAAAATAATTCTAGAATGTAAATGTATTAAAAGCAAGTAAGTTTATCTGTTTTGTTCACTGATGTATTCCAAGTGTCTAAAACAATGTAAGGCATGTAATGGGCATTTAATAAATATTTGTTGAATGAACAAATAATTATTTTTTTAAAAAACAGCTATTTTAAAGCATACTCTGGATTTTTATATGTTCTTTGGATTTTTATCTGACCCTCAATTTCCTAGCATTTTAGTTGAGGAAATCTAGTCCAATCTCATTTTATTTGATATACATGATACTGTCTCTACACAGGTATTAATAATACCTGTATATTAAGAAAGACACAAAACTGCCCATATTGAATGTGAGTTTTGCGTACCAAAATCCCTTATTCAAGAGACAAGCAATTGGACTTTCTTGCAAAGATAATATGGTTTTAGGTTGTCAATGATGCAGGGAGCTACTGTCTGTATGTTGGCCTTGTGAAATAATTTATAGTTTGTCAGCAGGTTTAGACTTCCTTGGCTATTGCCTAGGTTTAACTGGGCTGAGAAAGTTATGAAGACTAGTAATTATTAGGTAATGACTAATAATGCCAAAGCTGAGGTATTGCTTTTGATCCTCTCCTCACAGCTCTTAGACAAAACAGCCCTGTAATCATAGGCTTAAGCTTCTTAAAGACAGCACATACAGCCACAGTCAAGAAAAATAAAACCAGAAGCTGGAACCAAGGTGGGGGTTAGTCCATCCTGCTAGTCCTCAAAGAAACTTTTCCAAATCAAAAACTGCAAAAGTCACATATCAGCCAACACCAGAGAAAATCCACAGCAATTCAGAAAGTAACGATGAAAACTATAATCAAATTCTGCTACCTGAGTGGCACATTGCCTAATGCACTGATAACAAAACAGAAACCCCTAATCAAGAAGTCAGCGTGTTGTTTAGGACAAGGGTAGATCAAGTGTAGTGTCAACATGGCCACAAAGTCAAACCAAGCAAAAATATTGAGTGCTGACAACATTCATTTGTTTCTTATCTTTCTTTCTGATTAGCAGACTTGGACAAGGTGGCATATCAAGGTTCATGAACAGTATGTGTGTGTTTAACTACTTGTCATTTAAAATTTAGCTTAGATAAGACCTCCAATAAGCCTTCACTGATTGCCACTCCCACCTCCTATTCATCTTTGCTCCTTGGCAATCCTACACATGCTTGTAATGAGCCATACATGCTTATAATGACCAAATACCCTGACTGATTAAGATCTGTTTCTGTTGTCAGTTTCCTCCCTTAGACTGTAGGTTATCTTGACAACAGGGGCCTGTCCTGCTTATCTCTATCTGCCTTAGTACCAGCCACCTAGTGGGTGCTTCACAAATCATAGAGGGAATAACAGAAGGTTTCTTTTTTTTGTTTGTTTTAGAGACTGGCTCTTGCTTTGTCACTCAGTTTGGAGTGCAGTAGTATAATCATAGCTCACTGCAGCCTCAAATTCTTGGGCTCAAGGGAGCCTCGCATCTCAGCCTCCAAGTAGCTGGACTATAGGCACACTCAACCATGCCCAGAAAATTTTTAAACATTTTTAAAGGAAGGGTCTTACTTCGTCACCCAGGCTGGTAACAGAAGCATTTGTGCCACATGGAGCTGTCTTGAAACGCTGGCTCCACCTATGGGGGACTGTGCCCTGGTGCTATGGCTGGTACTCAGGGAATTTGCACCCCCACCTCTGCTTCTCCACTGAGATTATCCTGGACTCTGACTCCTATTGCCCATAGGCTAGTTCCACATCTCCCTGGGCTCGTCTTATAGCCAGAGTTCAGGGGTTCATTTGTCCAGGACAGGAGTTGGCACAGGCTCCATTTTTACTAGATGTGTATGCTCTAGAAAATCATTTATTTTCTCTGAGTCTCAATGTCTTCATATATTATATAGGGATAATAATACCTGTACCTTGAATGGCCATCATGAAGATAAAATGAGGTAATGTATATAAAGTCGCCAACACCAGTTCCTGGTAAATAAATGGTAACTATTATTAAAACACTTCTACTTCATTACCTTTAGCTACAAATATATGGATCAGTCTTCCGACTGATAGCTGATGACTTGTAGCTATCAACATAATACAAACGAGTCTTTGCAGACACATACAAAGGTCTGCAATGTTATCTTAAAATATGAAGACAATTAGCACTTTACTAAATGCTTGAAACAAGCAAGCATTATTTCCTGAATCCTGACTTGCCACATCTTACATCTTCACTAATTATCATTTTATGAATTAAAATGGGCAACTAATTCAGCCACTATGTTTTCTTTCTGTTTCAAAAACAAGTATAGTAATTCTGCAGAATTGAGATACCTTATTTTTCAAGTCAGGACTTTCAAAAACATTATTGTATATTGCTTGTGTTAAAATTTCAAGGGCCTAAGAAATGATAAACTAATATAGGCTGTTTCCTCTGAAGATGTATTTAGAAGCTGAAGAAAATTATCACATGAAGGACAACCTGCCTTTAAACATCTTAATAAATGAACTTGTGAAATGTCGGTCTCCCATTCATAGAATTTCTAGAAATGTGTGTTAAATTTAAATATTTAGTAATCATCATGAAATGAATTTTTAAGTGATCTTACTGGTGGTGCCAGGCTGTGTCACGAGGCTGGCTGGTAACTCAGCCTGTCATGTGGTGCTCCCGGGGCTACTGCCTGGGAATCCATCGGACATCCTTGAGGCGTTCTTGCTCTTGGAGCACTAGAACAGCACTGGGCCTCCTGAGGAGGTCCTAGAGGCTCAAAAATTCAATCTTATCAACTTTAACCAAAATTCCAAGGAAGAAAGTTTAAAGGACATGAACCACATCTATTGCTTCTGCTCCTTTATAAAAGACATCCTCTGGAAAAAATGGCTAAAGGCCCTAAGGTCAACCCAATTCTGCTTTCACCCACAGTTTTTGAGAGGAGGTGACCAAAACGATAGAAATGGAGGGACCTGTAGCTGGAAGCAGGAAAGGAAGCAATCAGTCTGTAGGTGAATGGCTTTATCTTCCAGTAATCTATAGCATTCCACTAAGCCCTTAAGTGTTCACTATCTCAGGGATATAAAACATGGGCCCAGATTTTTCCCCCCATCTCTGATTTCCTAATTAAAGTTAAAAGTGTTTAAAAATAGTATTGGGGCCATTTTTAAGGGAAAAAAATTATAAAAATAACTATCTGATCAAGTTCAATTTCAAATAGAGACAGTTTCATTTATAAGATGGCTGCAATGAAGGGAACAGCCTGAACAACAGACACTGGAAGAAAACTTTGAGTTAGAGAAATAGGAGGTTGATTTAGCTAATTAGAATAGGGATATTCATCTACAGCCCTAGTTGCAAGTCTTTTTAATATACACCTATTTGGGTAGAAATTTAGCACCAAACCTGGGATGCTTTCCTATTTTTCCTTTGGTTTTATCTGTCCATAAACAAACACACATACGTTTGAAATGTGAGAAAAAACTTAAATTCTGTAGCAGCTTTTGTAAAAATAATGGAAACTTTTGTAAAAACAGCTTTAAACACCCTGTTTGCCAAGTTAAACAACGTGCCAATTCTGTGAAAGCTGCTACAGGTTTTGTGCTTGTCAAGAGTTGTGGAACCTGGAGTGTTCTGACAGCCACCAGAGATTATTTAAATATAAGAATAATTACAATTCTATCAGCCACTTAAAATCGTATTAAAAGACCTACCTCAAACGTGAGCTGCATTTGGCAACAAAATCACTGTGATTGTGACGGCCCCCAATGTATGGATGTTATGCTGATCTACCCCCCTTTCTTGACAAACTGATACTAGGAAACTTCTGTTGTTGTGGATGGAATTTAAGTCCCAAGCACTTTTCCCTCTGTCTTTTGCAGTACCCTTTTGTATAACAGCATATTGGAAAAGGTCGTTTATTGGCTGAGAATAGGATTACTCACAGCAGAGTTATTTCTATAACTATCATTTCACATGCTTTCAGTTGTTTGCTAAAAATAATACTACAGAAGACAGAAGAGTTTTCATTATTTCTTAGACAACTGTAATAATGTAAACCAGCTGGACTGGTGGCTCCTACCTCTAATCCCAACACTTTGGGAGGCAGAGGTGGGTGGATCACCTGAGGTCAGGAGTTTGAGACCACCCTGGCCAACATGGCAAAACCCTCTCTCTACTAAAAATACAATAATTAGCCCGGAATGGTGGTGGGCGCCTGTAATCCCAGCTACTCGGGAGGCTGAGACAGGAGAATCACTTGAACCCAGGGGACAGAGGTTGCAGTGAGCCGAGATGGCACCACTGCATTTCAGCCTGGGAAACAGAGCAATACTGAAAAAAAGAAAAAAAAAAAAGTAAACCTATTCTAAACCTACATTTAGGAAAAAGTAACAAGAACAACTATTGTTCTAAAGAAAGGAAGAATGGCTGTTTTTTGAAATTTGGTTGAGGTCTTAACATACATGAATGAATAAATGAATGAGTGAATAAATGAATGAACAAACAAGTAAAATAACAACCAAAGCAATATAAAGGAATTTTGTTGAAAAATATTCAGGCCAGGTGCAGTGATTCATGCCTGCAATCCCAGTACTATGGGAGGCTGAGGCAGGAAGATCACTTGAGCCCAGGAGTTTGAGATCAGCCAGGGCAATATGGCAAGATGTCATCTCTACTAAAAATAAATATTTAAAAAAATAGCCAAGTGTAGTGGTGTGTGCTGTAAAAAAAAAAAAAAAAAAAAAAAAAAAAAAAAAAAATCAAAAGGACAATCATTTGGTATTTATTAGTTCACAGAGTCTTGGAACTTAAACATTGTACAGTGAGACAAAAGCCCTCTATCCTACTGACTTTGCCATTTACTGACCGAAAAAAAAAAAAAAAAAGAACAAACTTAATTCAATAGCACATCACAGATAGGGAGATAGGATCAGGCAATAAGAGAGTAGGTACATTCTTGGTAGAAAAAAAAATTTTTTTATTATACTTTAAGTTCTAGGATACCTGTGCAGAATGTGCAGGTTTGTTACATAGGTATACATATGCCATGGTGGTTTCCTGCACCTATCAACCCATCATCTACATTAGGTATTTCTCCTAATGCTATCCCTCCCCTAGCCCCCACCCCCTGAAAGACCCTGGTATGTGATGTTCCCCTCTTTGTGTCCGTGTGTTCTCATTGTTCAACTCCCACTTATGAGTGGGAACATGCAAGTGTTTGGTTTTCTGTTCCTGTGTTAGTTTGCTGACAATGATGGTTTCCAGCTTCATCCATGTCCCTGCAAAGGACATGAACTCATCCACATGAACCCATGGTGTATATGTGCCACATTTTCTTTATCCAGTCTATCATTGACAGGCATTTGGGTTGGTTCCAAGTCTTTACTATTGTAAATAGTGCTGCAGTAAACATCCATGTGCAAGTGTCTTTATAGGAGAATGATATATAATCCTTTGAGTATATACCCAGTAATGGGATTGCTGGGTCAAATGGAATTTCTGGTTTTAGATCCTTGAGGAATCACCACACTGTCTTCCACAATGGTTGAACTAATTTACACTCCCACCAACAGTGTTAAAGCGTTCCTATTTCTCCACATCCTCTCCAGCATCTGTTGTTTCCTGAGTTTTTAATGATCGCCATTCTAACTGGTGTGAGATGGTATCTCAATGTGGTTTTGATTTGCATTTCTCTAATGACCAGTGATGATGAGCTTTTTTCATATGTTTGTTAATCGCATAAATGCCTTCTTTTGAGGCCGGGTGCAGTGGCTCAAGCCTGTAATCCCAGCACTTTGGGAGGCCGAGATGGGCGGATTACGAGGTCATGAGATCGAGACCATCCTGGCTAACAAGATGAAACCCCGTCTCTACTAAAAAATACAAAAAAACAGTCGGGCGAGGTGGTGGGCACCAGTAGTCCCAGCTACTCGGGAGGCTGAGGCAGGAGAATGGCGTAAACCCGGGAGGCGGAGCTTGCAGTGAGCTGAGATCCGGCCATTGCACTCCAGCCTGGGCAACAGAGTAAGACTCTGTCTCAAAAAAAAAAAAAAAAAAAGTCTTCTTTTGAGAAGTGTCTGTTCATATCCTTTGCCCACTTTTTGATAGGGTTGTTTGTTTTTTTCTTGTAAATTTGATTAAGTTCCTTGTAGAATCTGGATACTAGCCCTTCGTCAGATTGATAGATTGCAAAAATCTTCTCCCATTCTGTAGGTTGCCTGTTCATTCTGATGATAGTTTCTTTTGCTGTGCAGAAGCTCTTTAGTTTAATTAGATTCCATTTGTCAATTTTGGCTTTTGTTGCCATTGTTTTTGGTGTTTTAGTCATGAAGTCTCTGCCCATGCCTATGTCCTGGTTTTCTTCTAGGCTTTTTATGGTTTTAGGCCTTCCATTTAAGTCTTTACTCCATCTTGAGTTAATTTTTGTATAAGGTGTAAGGAAGGGGTCTTGTTTCAGTTTTCTGCATATGACTAGGCAGTTTTCACAACACCATTTATTAAATAGGGAATCCTTCCCCCATTGCTTGTTTTTGCCAGGTTTGTCAAAGATCAGATGATTGTAGATGTGTGGCATTATTTCTGAGGCCTCTGTTCTGTTCCATTTGTCTATATCTCTGTTTTGGAACCAGTAGCATGCTGGCTTGGTTACTGTAAACTTGTAGTAGAGTTTCAAGTCAGGTAGTGTGATGCCTCCAGCTTTGTTCTTTTTGCTTAGGATTGTCTTGGATATATGAGGTCTTTTTTGATTCCATATGAAATTTAAAGTAGTTTTTTTCAAATTCTGTGAAGAAAGTCAATGGTAGCTTGATGGAGGTAGCATTGAATCTATAAATTACTTTGGGCATATGGCCATTTTCATGATATTGATTCTTCCTATCCATGAGCATGGAATGTTTTTCCATTTGTTTGGATCCTCTCTTATTTCCTTGAGCAGTGGTTTGTAGTTCTCCTTGAAGAGGTCCTTCACATCCCTTGAAGTTGTTTTCCTAGGTATTTTATTCTTTTTGTAGCAATTGTGAATGGAAATTCACTCATGATTTGGCTCTCTGTTTGTCTGTTATTGGTGTATAAGAATGCTTGTGATTTTTGCACATTGATTTTGTATCCTGAAACTTTGCTGAAGTTGCTTATCAGCTTAAGGAGATTTGGGGCTGAGACGATGAGGTGTTCTAAATAGACAATCATGTCATCCATCTGCAAACAGAGACAATTTGACTTTCTCTCTTCCTATCTGAATTCCCTTTATTTCTTTCTATTGCCTGATTGCCTGATCAGAACTTCCAATAATATGTTGAATAGGAGTGGTGAGCGAAGGCATCCTTGTCTTGTGGCGGTTTTCAAAGGGAATGCTTCCAGTTTTTGCCCATTCAGTGTGATATTGGCTGTGGGTTTGTCATGAATAGCTCTAATTATTTTGAAATATGTTCCATCAATACCTAGTTTATTGAGAGTTTTCAGCATGAAGGGCTGCTGAATTTTATCCAAGGCCTTTTCTGCATCATTGAGAGAATCATGCGGTTTTTGTCATTGGTTCTGTTTATGTGATGGATTACATTTATTGATTTGTCTATGTTGAACCAGTCTTGCATCCCAGGGATGAAAGCAACTTGATCATGGTGGATAAGCTTTTTGATGTGCTGCTGGATTCAGTTTGCCAGTATTTTACTAAGGATTTTTGCATCAATATTTATCAGGGATATTGGCCTGACATTTGCTTTTTTTGTTGTGTCTTTGACAGGTTTTGGTATCAGGATGATTCTGGTCTCATAAAATGAGTTAGGGAGGCATCCCTCTTTTTCTATATTTTGGAATAGTTTCAGAAGGAATGGTACCAGCTCCTCTTTGTACGTCTGGTAGAATTCAGCTGTGAATCTGTCTGATCCTGGGCATTTTTTGGTTGGTGGGCTATTAATTACTGCCTCAATTTCAGAACTTGTTATTGGTCTATTCAGGGATTCAACTTCTTCCTGGTTTAGTCTTGGGATGGTGTATGTGTCCAGGAATTTAACCATTTCCTCCAGATTTTCTAGTTTATTTGCATAGAAGCGTTTATAGTATTCTCTGATGGTAGTTTGTATTTCTGTGGGATCAGTAGTGATATTCCTTTTATCATTTTTTATTGTGTCCTTTTGATTCTTCTCTCTTTTCTTCTTCATTAGTCTGGCTAGCAGTCTATCTATTTTGTTAATCTTTGATTCATTGATTTTTGGAAGGGTTTTACCTGTCTCTATCTCCTTCAGTTCTGCTCTGATTTTAGTTATTTCTTGTAGATTTCTGCTAGATTTTGAATTTGTTTGCTCTTGCTTCTCTAGTTCTTTTAATTGTGATGCTGGGGTGTCAATTTTCGATCTTTCCCACTTTCTTCTCTGGGCATTTATCCAATTTGCCAATCTGTGTCTTCAAATTGGGACATTTAGTTCATTTACATTTAAGGTTAATATTGTTATGTGTGAATTTGATCCTGTGGTTATGATGCTAGCTGGTTATTTTGCCCATTAGTTGATGCAGTTTCTTCATAGTGTCAATGTTCTTTACAATTTGGTATGTTTTTCCAGTAGCTGGTACTGGTTTTTCCTTTCCATATTTAGTGCTTCTTTCAGGAGCTCTTGTAAGGCAGGCCTCGTGGTGACAAAATCCCTCAGCATTTGCTTGTCTGTAAAGAATTTTATTTCTGCTTCACTTATGAAGCTTAGTTTAGCTGGATATGAAATTCTGGCTTGAAAATTCTTTTCTTTAAGAATATTGGGTCTACCTTGTTAGGAGGGAGAGGGACAGCTGGGCGGTGGCTCCGCCTGTCCCAGCACTTTGGAGACTGAGGTGGGAGATCATGAGGTCAGGAGGTCGAGACCATCTGAAAACAAAGCGGTGAAACCCCATCTCTACTAAAATATTTTGGCCAGTAGCGGTGGCTCAAGCTTGTAATCCCAGCACTTTGGGAGGCTGAGGCGGGTGGATCACCCGAGGTCAGGAATCGAGACCATCGCCCAGCTAACATGAAACCCGTCTCTACTAATAAATACAAAAAACTAGCCAGGCCCCGGGGTGGGCTGAGCCTGTAGTCCCCAGCTACTCAGGAGGCTGAGGCAGAGAATGGCGTGAACCGAGGAATGGGAGCTTGCAGTGAGCTGAGATCCGGCCACTGCACTCCACAGCCTGAAGTGACAGAGTGAGACTCTGTCTCAAAAAAAAAGAATATTGGCTGGGTATTGTGGCTCACGCCCGTAGTCCAGTACTTTGGGGGAGGCAACGTGGGTGATCCCACCCAAGGTCAGGAGTTTGAGACCAGCCTGACCAACATGGTGAAACCCCATCTCTACTAAAAATACAAAAATTAGCTGGGTGTGGTACTGCCCGCCTGTAATCCCAGCTAGTCAGGAGGCTGAGGCAGGGGAATCACTTGAACTCTAGAGGTGGAGTTTGCAGTGAGCCGAGATCATGCCATTGCACTCCAGCCTCGGCAACAGAGCAAGACTACGTCTCAAAAAAAAAAAAAAAAAGAATGTTGAATATTGGCCCCCACTCTTTTCTGGCTTGTAGGGTTTCTGCAGAGAGATTCGCTGTTAGTCTGATGGGCTTCCCTTTGTGGGTAACTCGACCTTCCTCTCTGACTGCCCTTAACATTTTTTCCTTCATTTCAACCTAGATGAATTTGACTATTATGTGTCTTGGGGTTGCTCTCCTCAAGGAGTATCTTTGTGGTGTTCTCTATATTTCCTTAATTTCAATGTTGCTAGGTTGGGGAAGTTCTCCTGGATAATATCCTGAAGAGTGTTTTCTAACTTGGTTCCATTCTCCCTGTCACTTTCTGGTACATCAATCAAACATAGGTTTGGCCTTTTCACATAGTCCCATATTTCTTGGAGGCTTTGTTTATGCCTTTTCATTCTTTTTTCTCTAATCTTGTCTTCATGCTCTATTTCATTAAGTTGATCCTCAATCTCTGCTATCCTTTCTTCTGCTTGATTGATTCAGCTATTGATACTTGTGTATGCTTCAAGAAATTCTTGTGCTGTGTTTTTCAGCTCCATCGGATCATTTTTGTTCTTCTCTAAACTGGTTATTCTAGTTAGCAATTCCTCTAACCTTTTTTCAAGGTCCTTAGCTTCCTTGCATTGGGTTAGAACATGCTCCTTTAGCTCGGAGGACTTTGTTATTACCCACCTTCTGAAGCCTTCTTCTGTCAATTCATCAAACTCATTCTCTGTTCAGTTTTGTTTCCTTGCTGGTGAGGAGTTGTGATCCTTTGAAGGAGAAGGGGCATTCCGGTTTTGGAATTTTCAGCCTTTTTGTGCTAGTTTTTCCTCATCTTCATGATTTATCTACCTTTCATCTTTGATGTTGGTGACCTTCAGATGAGGTTTCTGCGTAGACATCCTTTTTGCTGATGTTGATGCTATTCCTCTCTGTTTGTTAGTTTTCCTTCTAACAATCAGGCCCTTCTGCTGCCGGTCTGCTGGAGTTTGCTGGAGGTCCACTCCAGACCCTGTTTGACTAGGTATCACCAGAATAGGCTGCAGAACAGCAAAGATAGCTGCCTGTTCCTTCCTCTGGAAGCTTCATCCCAGAGGGGCACCCACCAGATGCCAGCCAGAGCTCTCCTGTATGAGGGGTCTGTTTACCCCTGCTAGGAGATGTCTCCCAGTCAGGAGGCATGGGGGTCAGCGACCCACTTGAGGAGGCAGTCTGTCCCTTAGCAGAGCTCAAGCCCTGTACTAGGAGATCCACTGCTCTCTTCAAGCTGGCAGGCAAGAACGTTTAAGTCTGCTGAAGCTGCGCCCACAGCCTCTGTCTCAAGGAGATGGGAGTTTTATCTATAAGCCACTGACTGGGGCTACTGCCTTTCTTTCAGAGATGCGGTGCTCAGAGAGGAGGAATCTAGAGAAGCAGTCTGGCTACAATGGCTTTGCTGAACTGTAGGGGCTCCACTCAGTTTGAACTTCCAGAGGCTTTGTTTACACTGTGCGGGGAAAACTGCCTACTCAAGCCTCAGTAATGGCTGACGCCCCTCCCACCACCAAACTCGAGCATTCCAGGTTGACTTCATACTGCTGTGCTGGCAGCAAGAATTTCAGGCTGGTGGATTTTAGCTTGTTGGGCTCACTGGGGGTGGGATCTGCTGAGCTAGACCACTTGGCTCCCTGGCTTCAGCCCCCTTTCCAGGGGAGTGAACCATTTTGTCTCGCTGGTGTTCCAGGCGCCACTGGGGTATGAAAAAAAAAAAAAACTCCTGCAGCTAGCTGCATGTCTACCCAAATGGCCACCCAGTTTTGTGCTTGAATCCCAGGGCCTTGGTGGTGTAGGCACCTGAGGGAATCTCCTGGTTTGCGGGTTGCAAAGATCATAGGAAAAGCGTAGTATCTGGGCCGGAGTGCACCATTCCTCATGGCAAAGTCCCTCGCGGCTTCCCTTGGCTAGGGGAGGGAGTTCCCTGACCCTTTGCACTTCCCAGGTGAAGCGATGTGCCTCTCCACTTCTGCCTGCCCTCTGTGGGCTGTACCCACTGTCTAACCAGTCACAGTGAGATGAGCTGGGTTGGAAGTGCAGAAATCACCTACCTTCTGCGTTGATCTAACTGGGAGCTGCAGACAAGAGCTGTTCCTATTCAGCCATCTTGTCAGCCACCAGAAAATTTTAATATATTGATAACACCCACAAAAACTTGGTCTGTATTTTACTATCACCATGCACTGGTAATACTAAATAATATCAATAATAAAATAATCCTCCTTAAAAATATTTTATTGGTCTAAATTCTAAACAACTGGTATTGTGGTTTTAGTTGAATTGTAATAATATATCTGCAAGCTTCAAATGAGCATATTTTTATTACTTATCCTTTAATAACATTTTATTCAACCTGGAAGTTAATTCAGAAAACTTAATGTTATTTCATCAGCCCAGGTGCATGGAAACTTGGCTGCGTGTGATCTGTCAAGACCAAGTTCCAGAGTAAATACATAACCACTCTAAATTGTTCTGGCTGGCTTCAAATGCAGTTAGTATCTCTAAACCCTGTACTATGACATATTCCTGAATCTAAATAGTAGATTCAAAATAACATATGATAGCACAGTGAGATGAAGAAGAAGAAACAGAACTTGAGCTACTTTAATGTCTTCCTGTATATGCCTACTTGGAGTTTTATTTGTGTTTAAAATTTTAAAATTTAAAGTGTTTTTCCTTTTCCAAAAAATACACCAATATAATTAAAAAGTATTAATTATATTTTTTCCTTTTCCTATGCTGAGATATTTAATCATTTACTGTTTTTATTGACATGATTATACACGCAAAGTTCAATAAAGAAAAATTTTCAGTATATATGTCCCCACAAGACATCACTATCACCATTATTGTTGTTGTTATTATTATTATTATTTTTGAGATGGAGTCTCGCTCTGTCACCTGGGCTAGAATGCAGTGGTGCAATCTTGGCTCACTGCAACCTCTGACTCCTGGGCTCAAGCAATTCTCCTGCCTTAGCCTTGTGAGTAATTGGGATTACAGGCACCTGTCACCATGCCCAGCTAATTTTTGTATTTTTAGTAGAGATGGGGTTTCGCCATGTTGGCCAGGCTGGTCTCAACCTGCTGACCTCAAGTGATCTGCCCACCTCGGCCCCCGAAGTGCTGGGATTACAGGCGTGAGCCACCACACCCAGCCTCATCACTATTATTATTTTCAGTTTATGACTGTTGCTGAAAATATTTTTGTTGTATAGAATGGCTGGTGTGCTGGGTGTGGTGGCTCACACCTGTAATCCCAGCACTTTGGGAGGCTAAGGTGGGCAGATCATGAGGTCAGGAGTTTGAGACCAGCCTGGCCAACATAGTGAAAACCCATCTCTACTAAAAATACAAAAAAGCCAGGTGTGGTGGTGGGTGCCTGTAATCCCAGCTACTTGGGAGGCTGAGGCAAGGAGAATCATTTGAACCTGGGAGACGGAGGTTGCAGTGAGCCGAGATTGCACCGCTGCACTCCAGCCCGGGCGACAGCGCAAGACTCTGTCCTGAAAAAAAGTAAGAATGGTGGGTGTTAAAAGTGATCTGTGTCAGGCCTCTGAGCCCAAGCTAAGCCATCATATCCCCAGTGACCTGCACGTATACATCCAGATGACCTGAAGCAACTGAAGTTCCACAAAAGTGAAAATAGCCTTAACTAATGACATTCCACCACTGTGATTTATTTCTGCCCCAACCTAACTGACCAATGTACTTTGTAATCTCCCCCACCCTTGGGAAGGTTCTTTATAATCTCCCCCACCCTTAAGAAGGTTCTTTGTAATTTTCCCCGCCCTTGAGAATGTACTTTGTGAGATCCACACCCTGCTCCCAAAACATTGCTCTTAACTCCACCGCCTATCCCAAAACCTGTAAGAACTAATGATAATCCCACCACCTTTTCCTGACTCCGCCCGCCTGCACCCGGGTGAAATAAACAGCCTTGTTGCTCACACAAAGCCTGTTTGGTGGTCTCTTCACACAGACACGCGTGAGACGATCTACTCTGGGTGTCAATTGTATTTAGCGTACTGCTCACTTAAATAGGAGCCTTATACAATTTGCTAATGTCACTAGTTTCTTCTTTCTTCCATAGTTTAGCTATGATAAAAATGCATAACTAAGAAGACTCGTGGAAATACTGATCTCTTCAATTTGCCATCAGCTCAGAGAAAGCCAAAGTTAAAACTGTCCAGAAATTTGAAGGCAATGCTTATTGGTGTGGGACGTCAGCACTCTTCATTTTGGGATGGAAAAAAAAAACGAATTTGAACTGCCATAGGGAATGTTTACACCTTATTTTTGAGGTTCCAGTTCATCTGTTTGATTCGTTTTGTTACTGTTTTTTCTTTTTCCCCTCCTTTCTCACATCTCATTCATGTAGATTTCTGTCCTGGGCACATTAGAAGAACGTTAGGAGGGATCTGAATCTATAGAATTGCCAAAATCAGATTCCTTTGAGTATTTTAGTGTTGACATGATGATCTGCCTCCTTCCAAAAGCTAGCAGCAGTGGGATTCCTTTGAATATGTTCATCTTGTATTTGAGCAGCTGGAGAATCAGTTGGCAAGGTAGTTCGTCGTCAAGATGTAAAAATGTGTCACCACAGAGAAATATTTAGTCTGACCCAAGCTTTCCTTTTTTATCAGCTCTTAGGATAGGTAACAGGGTAAGGTAACCCTCAATTCGCACTGTGTGGGTTAGTAATAAATAAGCAAGTAACTCAGTTGCAGGAACTCACAACTTTCTCTTCAGCATATCGCACATCACCAACAAAGCAAAAGACTTTATTTTATTTTTTGTTTCCATTCAGTTTTAAGTGCACTTCCATTTTTTTCCTTTTTAATAAAGTTGAATTCCATACAAGCTAAACTATGAAATTTCTTAAGGATTAGGGATTGGGCACTGATTGGATAACTATAGATTCAATCTTTATTTATTTACTTATTTATTTTTTCAGCGACAGAATCTTGCTCTGTCACCCAGGCTGGAGTTCAGTAGCATGATCAGGGCACACAGCTGCCTCAAATTCCTGGGCTAAAGCAATGCTTCCATCTCAGCCTCCTGAGTAGCTGGGAATACAGGTGAGCACCATCACGCTTGGGTAATTTACTTCTTATTTTTTGTAGAGGTGGAGTCTCACTGTGTTGTCCAGGCTCGAACTCCTGGGCTCAAGTGATCCTCCTGCCTCGGTCTCCCAAAGTGCTGAGATTACAGGCGTGAGCCACCATTTCTTGCCTGAATTCAATCTTACATTGTAACACACATGTAAATCCTTCTAGTTTCAGGTTAACATATAGCATTACTCAAATTCTTGACTATAATACTGTTAAGGTGAATTCTACTGTCCCTCATAATTTGAAATTCCTAATGTGAATTTTATTTTAACACCTAAAAGTTTAATACTGAAGCAGAGCTATGGTGCTAATAATAATTATAAAAGTTTAAATGGCTTTTGGGAGCTTAAGTAAAAAGAGAGAATTAATTTTTGAAATATATTAGAACAAGGAACAGGGTGTCAGCATTCATGAGTTCCCTAGCTAGAGCCAATAACTATTTCAGTTTGTCTTGGTAAACATTACTAAATATTTGTTTCTGTTCCTTCTCCGGAAAATGAGGGCAAATAAATAAAAACACCTTTCTTTGATTTTTTAATGGACAATTGACTCATACAAAATTATTTGAAAACAGACAATTGTGGGCAAATTGTTATATTGTTATATATATATAATTCCCTCATGACTTCTTATAATATTTTACAAATGAATGACCATATTATTAAAAATTTAAATGACAAAATTGGTGTCATGATACAGTACACATAATATCTCACCTAATACAATATTGTATCCAGTTTATACATATTAGGAGATCATAAGAATACTTAACACAGATATTTAAAAATAATTAATTGTTAAGATAAAAGATGACATGCACTAAGGTTGTATAATCCCTGTCTTCCTCTGTAAACATGCATATACCTAACCTTGGTTTAAATTAGGCTAGAATGATAACAGATCTAGATATTCATTTTTATTTTACAAAGTATTTCCTAAAAAATGATAAATAGCTCCAAAAGCATATGCATTTTAAAATTGTAATTCAATCTTATTCAATTGTCCCATTACTGCTATATGTTAATGTATTTGAATTAAATTTACTTAATATCGAAATTTTAAGAAAATTTAAGAAATGATGAGTCTTTGCAAACTTGTAAAAATGAGATAGTAATTGATATATCTCAGTTATTTTTAAAGGTAATGAACAGAAACATATACTCTTGGTAGACATATAGAATTGTGTAACAGGAAACAGTAATAATGTATCAATCATATTAATGTTTATAAAAAAACTTCCAAAATCTGAAAAGAATAGCAAGGTCTGCTTATGTTTGCCAATATAAAGAATGAAGCTCAAAGGCTATGGCTAAACAAAATTATTACTATGTATTTCAAAAAAAATTTTGAATTTGCTAAATGTGCTTCCAATTATAGTCTTTAATTAGACTTTAGCTAAAGAGGCAACTTTTCTGTTATAGGTGCAAGTAAACAATTGACAGGTATCCCATTTTGGGGGGTTAGGGAGGAAAAGAGATGGCAGAGAAAATAAAAAGGGAGACATCAATGCTGTCTACTTTGACGAATTGAGTCAGTACAACTTGCTGCCACGGAGTGAGCTGAAGTTTTCTGGTCTTCTATATGGATAGGTTTTACTCGATACAGAGGATTCATAGGTGGATGATAGGAAATGCATAGGAAACATTGGCTGGCCCTAATACTGAATCACAGGGCTTCCTGACCATCTTTATCACTAACAATTCTGCACAGCCTCTTTCACTTTTAAATCGCTCTCTTAGAAATTTGAGATTGAGTTAATGCTACTTCCTACTGAATTTCCAGGAAGTTAGGAAGAGAATTTATGGGTAGAAAGAAAAAGTGTGTAAATTCTATGTGGACATAAGCGGTAACTGTTCATACTTAATTTTATCCCCATTACACCGCCCAACTTAGTGTCACACAGACATTTCATAATTTTTTCAAACCAAACAATGTTGATTGATTACTTGGAAAGTAATGAGTGTGAAAATTCTGAACACTTCTTAACCTAATAAATATTATATATATATAAAATATATATAATATATAATATACATAAAATATATAATATATAAATATATATAATAATATACATAAAATATATATTATATATAACATATAATATATAACAACAAACATCGCTGATTACCTGTTATACACGGTGGTGTTCCTGGCAGTGTGGTAGATACGCAATGAGAACTATGGCTTGTGCCCTTGAGGAGCTTTTAGCCTAGTTGAGGAGATAAACCCTGTATATGAGTGCTTAAAACAGAAAACATCATGAAATATAGAGCACAGTTGTGAGACTAAGTACTTAAAGTATTCAGAGAAGTAAGTGATTTCTTCTGGCAGAAAATATCACCATAAATTTCAAGAAAGAAGAGGAATGTGAGTGGATGTTGAAGGACATTTAGCCTAATATATGCAAAAATGACAAGGATTTTCATGAAATAGCCAAATAAAATAAAACATAATGAAAACACATTATGACCAAGTTATGCTGATTACATCTAATAGGTTTTCACAAAGAAAGACTAACATAAAACAGGTTTTGATTCTATCCCTCTAAAATGAGTGTTCAAATGAGCTGGTCTCCTTTTATATCTTAATTAACAGAATACTTCCTAAACTTTGCAATATCAATGACATTTGGAAGCCATAACTCTGAAAACTGCATTCACTGAGTGCATTTGTAACTGTAAGGCATAAAAGGTGATTGTTCATTTTATCTTATTAGAAGCTTCCCTGGCCTCCATAGCAGAGCTCATCTGGCCCCCACTTCATGCTTGAGTCATGCAGATTGGAGTTGACTCTCAATTATACCAAGTCTTTCTCCAAAGATGACAGTCCAAATACAGTAGAGATAAAATACATCAAGGTTTAAAATAGGCCCGTTCAGCCCCAGTGCCGCTTCATCATGAAATGATATAATTCACTGATGCCTCTGCCTAGCCTAACATATGTTCTATTCACAGCCCGCGTCACTCTTCATTTGTAATTATTTCCCTTTTTTTCTTACCCCATCTTGTAATACTTTGCTTGGTTGAAGACAAATACTGAGAGGCAAAGAGTATTATATATGATGACCTGTTCCAGGGTGTTAAACCCCTGTCAAGGTTTGATTTTAACACGGGGTATTGATGACAGTACATCAATTCAAGCATCATGTCCTGAATTAGACTATATTAATTATCACTTGAGTGCAATATGCATGAAAATGCTGTTTCATTGACTAAAAGGATCTGACTGAATAAAAATCCATTTCTCATCTGGTTGCTTATGGATAAAGACATTTTTTTCTCTTTGCCTTGGATTGTTCTTTATTAAATATGATTTTTATATGATTGTATGAATAAATTGTCTTACCCAACAACAGAACTAGATAGTTTTAAACAAAGAAAATGTAATGGATTGTCTCCTCTTGGCACATCTCTAAGAATGTATTTACAGTTAATAGTTTAGGCAGATTATTTATAACAATACTGCCAAAAAACAAAGTTCTTATTTTTAGCTTTCATGAGAAAAAGATATTTTCAACTTGTTGCCTTCTTCGTTTAAAGGAAATGAAAGTTGTAAGTTACAATTATTTTCAGATGATAGAACAGCAACAAGCTGTGTCAGGTAACACATACATTTAAAAGTAAAACTAATATTATTCTTACTTTTAAAAAGAAGATGTTCATATGAAGCCCTTCAACACTAGATACAAGTTTACATTACTCATAAGTCCAACCAACAACAATTGCATATACACATATTTGCTATGGAGAAAACTAGATAACAAAAGAAGAAAAACAATTGAGGCCTAACTTTTTTACCACACACGATTTTTATAATGCTACCTAGTTTTAATAGAAATATAATTTTCAGCTTAACATGGAAATTTTCTAAATCTTCTCAAGTTATAATATATCTTAAAACTTTTTCAAAAATGTTTCAAAACTAACATTCAATCCCAAATTTAAAATATAAAAGTAGGAATCCTAAAACCAAATTTTATTTAAAATTTTGAAAAAGTATTAAAACATATATTACCATATTCAGTCAAGACAATTGGTCCATATATTAGGAATAATTTCAATGGCAATGAAAAAGAAACAAACCACCACTCTCTTAAAAAATAAACAAATTGCTAGCTCTAATATCAGTGTTTATTAGTAAATACGATTCTGGAGTTTCCCGCAAAATGGACTTCTCAGTAAAAATTTCACAAAAGCTCTTTTAAATTGTGGGGTGGGAAATTTTAAAACTTAAAAATATGTATTTGTTTCTGTATGAAGAAGAGTTGGGGTCCTGTAAAGTAGAAGGTTCAAATTCAAGTTGGCAAGTTAAAGGAGTCATCACAACTAAAACAACTCATTCCCATAGTCCTTTCCACTAAATTTCACAATTCTAACATAATTAGTAAGTGCATTAAGTGGATCCTATGAGAACAAGGGAAAAACTGTGGCAATCTCTCCATGGTGAGGCTCCCCTGCACCACTATTCATCCTGTCCTTGATAAAATCGAACAGGAGTTCCCAAGGTGTGCCATACACTCAAGTCACCATGATGAGGTCTGGCCACGGAGAGATTCATTAAAAAGGTTGTAGCCTAATATTATCATGATTTTACAAAGCAATTGATTTCTCGCCTCATTTTTTGAACGATAATCATTAAATACTGCATTCAAGATTAAATCATGCCCGGAAGACAGGGCCCAGAAGATGCACATCTGTTCGGCCCAGAAAACTTCCAATAAACCCCACCTTTGCTTTAAGTTATGAATTATTAAGTTTGCATAAAAATCTCTAGCATGGGAAGAAACCTAAATATATTTATGGGGCAAATACTTGGTGCGGTGGAAGGAATACTGGGCTAGAAATGGTAAAAGTCATGAGACATTGCTGGCTCTGCTTCTTACTAGTCACATGAAACCAAGACAAGTCGTTTCTCTGAAATAGAAAAAATAATGCCTGCCTCCCTGCGGCATAAGTGTGTGGCAGGGATTGTAAGTGAAGGTGTCCTGACAATGATAAGACATTACATAATTGCAGGGCAGTGCTGCTTCTGCTTTTAGCCTGGCAAGAGAGGGAATAATATGGCAGGGGAGTGGGGGTGACCCATATCAACTAGAGAAGAGGTAACACTGGCAAGATGCCCATCTGGTTGACAAATGTTTCTAATAAAAATGTTCACAGATCAGAAGACTCGCTGAATCTCATTTAACTGTGTTGTTATTATTTCCCCTTTCACCACAGTTTCACAGCCTCAATCTTTTTTTTTTTTTTTTTCATTTTTGTCCTCTCTTTGCCTTCTGGTTGGTCACAACAGAGGCCAAAGTGAGCCATTCAAGGACATTTTTGACAACAGTAAACACAGACACATACAACTGGCCTCAGAGGAAATACATTTTTTATTTTAAAAAATAAGTATATTTGAATACTAAATTAAGCAGTTTACACATAAAAACATTTCAGAATTGAAAATATCCCAGCCATCATTTGCTATGACATTCCAAGTTCATAATTCTAGTTACCACGAGACAAAGGATGGTTCATAAACTAGAAGCAATACAAATGAAACTACATTTGTTATTCTGCAATTGATAATGCAATTTCCTTTATTCAAAAAATCCAAACCCTCATGCACTAAGGAATAACTGACCAAATTACCTGTTAACACCTTTTACCACAAGCAAGTTTTTAAAACATACCTTTAAAAAAGGCTAAGTTTAAATAATAGGCCCTGACTTTTTACTCCTCCAATACAAATTGCAATTTAGATTAATGGAAACAGAAAATACCTTAATTATCGTTGTTCTAAGATCAAAATATTCTTTGTGTTTAAGAACAGAAAAGTGGAATTTAAGTTTTCATATCACATTTTGTACTTTGTCACCAAAATTTTGTCTCTACTAATTTATATTAATAAAATAATCACCAATCTTTCTTAATATACACAGGCCAAAGAGCTTAAAGTTTACTTGCAAACAGAAATCTCTTTCACACACATGCACACACACACACACACACACACCCTGTTCTTTAGTGCCTGCCAGTGAAAATGGTCTATCATATGACTACGATACCATCAGCACACAGTGTTTCCACAGCCATCACAATATAGGATTGACATATGACATTTATAAAATGTCAGAACCCCTCCCCCAATTTTTACAGCCTATTCCCCAGTAGGGTTTCCCGATGTGAAATGAACTAAAGGCAACTGTGTGCTCATTAGCTGTGCCACTTCTGATACATTACGTCAATTGACAATGAAACACTGTGATATCAAAGTGCAGGTGTAAAAAATAATAAGGCGACTGCTTGTGTAACAAAATCTCACTAACTGAGAATATGTAATAAATATGCAAGGAGGCAGTTTTTACTCACTGAAAATGTGGCACGGTACATCAAACATAAAACCCAAGAACGGGTTTTGACATGCCAAACTCAATTAAAATTTGTTTTCATGACTATCATCAGACTCAGTAACTTATTTGTGAATGTAAAAGGTGATTATGCAAGTTCCAAATAGAAGGATCCGAAGATATCAGGAGACTCAGATGGTGCCAGAAACAGAGCTAGCATCTAACTCTCCAATTACTTTTAATGTTAATAAGTGATAGCGAACTTGTCACAATGAAAATTATAGTACACTTAAAACCTGTTTAGCTACCTCCTACCTAGTGAAAGAATATGTACATTATTATCTCTCCATGAATCATCCCCCACCTCTCCAATGGCCCAAAATCTTAATGCTTAAAAAATTCCTAAAGTTTGGTGAAAACAAAATAATGAATAAAACAAAATAGTGATATATATAAAATAACTATATATATAGTAGCTATGTGGCCACCTGATTGGTTTTTACATATGTTGACTCATATTTAGAGATAAAAAGGGGAAATGCAAAATCGAATTTCAGAGTTTATTTTCTAGAAAATTAATTCTATCACTAACTCCCCAAATCAATAATATTTTGCATTATATTACTTTATAGAGCTGTCCAGACCGATAAGTACACCATTATAAGTATAAAATCCTAAACTTGATACACTGGAAGATGATAAATTGGAAAAGAGTTTTTTGATATGCTCTCATCATTTAAAAATTGACAAAATGATTTAGTGTAATGAACTCCCTGAGAAAAATCCAGCACCATATTAAAAAGTTATGTAAGTTCCCTTCATACTTTTTTCACATGGGAGAAATGTCACATTAGAACTTCTGATGAATATGAAATATTTTACTTTTATAGGATGCTAGGAATCCTGACCAGATAGGTAGGGTGACAATTGAATTTTATCACTGTGACTAAGCCCTCAGTTAAACTTGGTAAAGTTATTTAGATAAACTATTTTCATCCCAATAATATTTAAGTGATTATTTTGAGAAAATACAGAGATATTAAAGGGAAATTATCAAAGATATCATTAACAATACTGATTGATAACAATACTGAGCAATACTGATATCAATCCTCAAGTGTGGATGTTGTAGCCCTCATTTCTTTCTGTAATCGTCCATGTGATTAATTGCCTTAATAACAAGTGAAGAGAGAACAATAAAAAGAACACATGATAGTCATTATTTTCAAATCCTTCAAATCATCTATAGAACTGATTACAAATAGAGATACTTGAACGTCACTCCCAGGCATTCTGGAATAGGTACATGATGGGTAGGGCTTAGGTTCATGTATCTATACCCACCTCTACAGGCAATTCTGACAAACACCAACACTTGCTACTCATTCCTCAAGATTCTGATAAATAATGTAATATGATATCTCGTTACCCATATCTTCTCAGGTGGATTTTTTTACAAACTTCTGGATGCTCTACTTCCCTTATTTACCACTGATAGTCTTTAGATCAACTCTTCCTTTTCCATAAAATAAAGGATAGGTGTGGGAGGTTGTGGATTTTGAAAGTAAAGAGAATTATAAAAAAAAAAAAATACTTCATTTAAAGTACGATATTTTTCTAACTACATTGTTTCTTCCCTTGCGCCTGATAGGCTGCAACTATCTCCTTTTCCTCTCACTTTAGTTTTGTCTGCCTATAATAGTACCTATGCCCCTGTCACCCTCTGATATTTCTTCAATTGTTATGGTTTTCTAATTCAAATTTCAAAAAAGTTGTTCACCTGTCACTGTGTTCAAAGCCCAAGACATCAAGGGAGTATTCCTTTCTGTGGAATATAAGGCCCACTGTGACCTGGTTCCAATCTATCTTTCTAGCCTTGATTTCTTCTATTTCAACCAAATGATTTGTTCATGTTCTCCAAAATGTGATATGGTTTTTTGCAGCTTTGGTTCTTTGCTCACATCATTTGCTCTACACTAACTACTATCCCTGTAAATCTTCACCCATCTAGATGAAGTTTCTTCCTTCAAATTGCAGGTCAAATTCTACTTCTTCCTAGATTAGACGATAACTACTCCACCTCAAAAACAGAGATTGCCTTCCTCTGGATCCCCACAGAATCCTCTATCATTTGGTACTTATTCCACTGTATATTATATTTTCATTATCTTAAAATTTGTTCTCTTCCAAAGATGGTAATATTGAAGGAAGGGGCATTCCTCCTATCGTTTTTAGTTCCTATAGTGCTTTTTGGAAACACACTCTCAGGACTCTTAGGAAATATTTATTGGTTGGTATTATAGTGTCACGTCTTTAATAAGCTACCAAGAATAAAATTACCACTGGCAGACCAAAAGATCTACAGGATGAAAGAACACGAGTGTTTTTCGCTGCAGATAAGCAAGAGTTTAATCATTTGGAATAGAGTGATTGAGGATTTTAAAGAGTTTTTCAATAGTAAATCTTTCAGCATCACTGCAACACAGACATATTCAGGTGTTAGTCCTGGGAAAATGAAATTAAATTCTACAAACATTTGTCAAGTGTCTCTGCTAAGGGCAAAATACTCTGACCTCTGGTACTGTGGGGGCAGTCACTCCATGACCTCTCAAAACCCAACACCATGCATTATATCCATCACACTTGGAAATTATTTTCTAATCTAAAACAAATTTAAATTAGAATTTAGGCACTTATAGGAGAGAGAATGATTAGATGCAGTTTCATCTCTCAAGGAGCTCTGAATCCAGTATTGGTTTTAAAGATCAAGCAGCCACTCAATTACTGGGCTTAAAGTAAGGAAAAAATAGTAAAATCCCCGAAGGAAATGGAATTTATCATGATCATATTCAAAGCACAATGGTACACGTATGTATGCAGAGAAATGTAAACATGAATTGAAGGGACTCTATAAATAAGATTTTCAACAAATGAAACTCAAAGTTCCCTGCTGAATACAAAGATTACTCATGTTTTAAAATGAGATTGTTGATGATTCATTCTGTCAATAAATAGAGTGAATATCTGCATTCATTCATTCATTAAACAAATATATGAGTACTGGCACTGTGCAGTGTCTCCTTCCATTTGGCCTTAGATCTAATCAGGTGCTCAATCTTAAGAGGTCTTTCAATCATTGCCCCTTTTGGTGGGATGGTATCGAATAAAAAGTCCTTTCCATTCAGGCCCTTTTCCTCCCTCCAGAGGGAGAACTCTTTGCCATAGATCATTCAATTGAAATTGGATTTAAAGGTAGAATACATCAACCACTTACCAAATTTCCAACTGGAAGCTTGAAACTGGCTACTTCCATTCTCAGCCACAATTCAGTGTGCTCTATTCGCTTTTCTTTAGTCATATTCAATTCTCTCTCACTCACTGTCCTGTGGGCTCCTTTATGTATAAACAATGATACTTTGTGTTGTACTAGTGAACTAGCACAGTGCTCTGTAGCAAGTTATTCAATAAATGTGAGTTAAGTTGCTGAAACATTTAATGGAAAACATGGTGCTAAGTATGGTTGTTGTGGTGATGATAGTGTGGGATATAAAGATGCATAAGACATAGTTTTGCCCCCAAAGAATTTTCATTTTAGCCGAGGAGATAAAACACTTTCTCAAATAACTGTAATACGAAGTATGAAGTGATAAGCCTCAAAGAAGTGGTACAGAGGAGGTGCTGCGAGAGTTCAGAGGAGGGAGAGATTACTTCCAGCTGTTCAGTGTCCAGTGTTCTGCTCAGGACAGTGAGAATTATAGGAGAAAAGAGACAGAACTTGCTGCAATTGCATATACAAACTCACTGATGAAAAAGCCAAGCACACAGTTTCTGGTTAAAACCCCAAAGATGCACATGTTAAATCCAAAATGAGTGGTACACTCACTGCTATGCTGTTCAGGAAAGACAAATTCATGAGTGCAAGAGTGTTTGGGAAAGCCTCCATGGAGGCACTCAGCATTGAGCCTTCAATAACAGACAATCACTCCATTAAAAAGGGGGGAGGGGTTCAGGCATAGGATACGACAGTGGCAACATCTCAGAAAGGAAAGTGAGAAAAGAAGATACTATGCAGTTGCCCCTTTTTGTAAAAATCAGCCATCTGGATCTTGCTGTATGGTTCATCAGTTCCCTCCAATGAGTCCTAAACAGAGAGGGACAAGGAGAGTGCATGAAACCTCACACAGTATAAATAACAGAGAGGGGTTGAGTTGCTGTGTTTGTGGACAGATATCTGTGGATACCTTTAGGATTCTGTTTAATTAGGAAATCTAGTGGTTTCCCTCTCTTCCCTTGATCTTGCTGTCTCATATAAATCTGTTAAAAGCATCTTCCCGTATTTTAACACACTTCTGACATCTAACCTTTGCACCAGATAACTGACATATTATGCTAAGCATTTATGAAACTGTAAGGATCTTTTTAATTGAAGACTAAAAAGTGCTATAAAAATTGTAAGAAAATAAATTGGCCATGTATACTAAGTTAACAGGCATTAAGCAAAATTCATGGTATTCCTATTCCGCCTTTTGGAAAATAAATAAAAGGTAGCTTTATCTCTATTTCTTGTTATTCTCATTTCTAATTGGTGATGAGGTACACCTGGAACTTCACATTTTGCTCACTACAGTTCCCAAAGGATAATCCTTCACATCCTCAGAATGTTCTTCTACTGAAACGGAAGCAGACACTTCTCCTCAATCTATCTTTGGCTCCTATTTTGAATAGCTTCAAGATATAGGCTAAATGCTTTTTTCTTCTGTTTCATGTTTTGTCATTGAGATATTTACAAAACTAGAGTTCTTATTAATTAGTTTAATAATTTTGTGTTCATATATGCCTTGTTTATAAGTATATTTTTTAAAATAATTTTTGTTCTTAGTAAAATCATGTCATATTTTATTTTGAATGAATATTAAAACATAAAAGTAATGTGGTGGAAAAACAATAGAACATAATCAACTATTAAGCATACCACAATAAATAATGTGAACATAAAAGGACTACAGAAGTAATTTTTATCTACAACAAGTCATAAGTATCAACTAGGGTAAAGCTATCTGCAGGAATGATGTAGTAAAACTATATCTGACAAATTATTGAATAAGCAGTGTATATGAACTCTTCTCTAGAATTCTGTTACAACAATTTAAAAGGATTTTCAAAAACCATTATGTATAATATGTAATGAAAGTGAAAGCTCCTAAGTTTGTTTTGAAAAGCTTCTTGTCATTTGCTTATTTCATCAGAAAAAATCAGACAACCATAAGATTTTCATAATGGGTTCCTTAATTGCACTTAATATGACTAACTATACACGGAAGACATATAACATCCATGTATTTATACCAAAAGTATCATGAAAACTGTAGTGTGCATTAAAATCATGCAGGGTCTACTTTTGTTTTGTAAAATTGTAGAAAAATTGTAAATAGCAAGGGTGACCTCCAGTGTGCAATAGGTTTATGCCATTGCATTTTTTTTTTTCCAGTAACAGAAACTTCATTGGCCTATTCAAATTCTCTAAGAGTATTAAAGATAAGGAGAAAGGGAATTTTCTAGGTTAAAATGAGTTGTCAGTTCAAAGCAATTGCTTTGTTTTGTTTTTTGATTTTTGTTTTTTGGGTTTTTGTTGTTGTTGTTGTTGTTGTTCTTTTTGAAGCTTATAGTATTGCTTGGAACCATAATAAAAGAGCAGGGGGAAGAATCTGTGACTAATAAAAGTTAGAAAACTATTTTTCTTATATATGGTCTTGTTCAAACCTACATTCATTAAAGCTTTGAAGAATAGGCTGAATTTACATTTTTAAAATGGAAATTCAAAAAGGACATTCTTTAAATGTCTCAGACTGCCACGCAAATAGCAAAACTACCTGACATAATTTCTATACAAAAATACTGACACTTACACCAAATAACAAACTAACACCACCAAAAAAATCAAACTTTAAAAGCTTTTAGAAAGTCTCTAAGATCAAAAGCTTTTCACTGTAGATAAAATTTCTTTTTATGAAAAGCTAATGGCTTGCCACATTGTATAATATAATTTCTATTTGTCTCTAATCTCAACACAATAAAACTATTCACACGAAAAGAAAAAGCATGATGCTCTCCTTACGAGCCAATCCAACATCACTCACTTCATCTTTCATACTGCAGATAATATAAATCATCTAAAACTACTAGGGAATTTTTCTTTGCAGATTTTGTTTTTATTTCTTTACTTGGTAAATAACCTAAATTTTGGGGGAAATGAGGTTTCTTTTCAAAAAAATTTGCTAGTAAAACCTCAAGTTCTGCCTTAGCTAACAAGACCACACAAAAGATCTAATTATATGGGTGCCCACCAGAGCTCCAGAGCTCCTGCCTGTCAGAGTCAGTGTCACTCTCTCCATTAGGCACATCTACTTTCAAAGGTCTATGCTGTGGACGTTAAAAATTCGCTCCATGCTGACTCTTGGCATAAAAGGTATAAGGCTGAGAATGAATTGCTTTTTATGAATATTCATAACAATCAGTGTGGACTTCTCAACTTCTTACACAGGGAAATGTATAAATAACTGCATGTGATATAGTTTGTTTATCCAGTCTATAATATACATGGTGTGTGTGTGTGTGTGTGTGCGCGCGCATAAAATGTTTGTTACTAATGGCATATAATTAATGAATTAATTTAAAATTCACATTGGTGATAATATGTTCTAATTTTAATACATTATAGTTTATGAAATTCCCAAGTATGAGATAATCTTAGAAACAAGTATTATTCCTTTGGACGTGTTATGATCTCTCATGTCAAGAGTCTGTGTGCTACCTGCTAAGAAATGCCTGAGCAGGCCCTGAAATGATGGACCCTAATGGCTCCAAAGGAGCCATTGTTGTCTATTGTGTCAATATTTTGTGTGCTAAAGAGGATCCACAGAAGACTTCTCAACCAGGCTTTTGCATATCAGACAGCAATGATGACTCAATCTATTATGTCAATAATATGGTATAAAAAACTCATTCTCTTGAATTCACACAATTACAGTCATCGGCATGTTTTGTCAATGATCTGCTTGTAACATTCTTTGAGTACCCTCAGAAGATAGCATCTTTCAAATCTCACTCTATCTTTTCATTCTAAAAATTTGTTTTTCAATGTTATTTTAAATGTGGCAAATTAATACCATAAAAAGGTTTAGAGCAAAAATTAAATTCACCTGGTCAAATTATTCTCACAAACTCTTCCTAAATCAAATTAGATTCTGAAGGGTCCCCCAAAACATTTTTGATAACTCTGTAAATAAGAAAATATTCTTTACTTTCTTTCCTGAAGGACACAAATCAAAATTATCAACGCAGCTTGTAGATACCACAGGAGGCTCAACATTGAAAATACATAAGTTTGCATTACATTCTACATTTTCTAATCAAAGGAGGAAAAATTAAGGTGAAGTATCAGATTCTATGTTTATTTTTGAAGTTATATAATAAATATAAATGTTGGAACAAATGGCTTGTTAAAATGTATTAGGAGTCTACTTTGAGACATCAATCATTATGTTCATTATATATTTATATACGTTATACTTTAAATACTGGTAATTATTAAGTGGTACTTAAGAACACAGAGGGTATCTGTAAAGTAACATGTGAGCAAGAAAAGATGTGATAACGTATTGAGTTAGAGTCCAATCAGAGCTACATCTTAAGACTAGGTAGAAGATAGAAACTTTTACGGCTTGATATGAATAAATTGACTTGTCCTAGTTATTTGTTAAAAACCTGTACTGGCAAAATGCCACCTATATTCATGCACAAAGCTGAAGATCGAGAATTTTTTTTAAGTAGTGTCAAATGTCATACATTTAAAGCAGGAATTCTAATAAAATGTCTCCTTTTGTAATTTTATACAAATGGATTAAGTATCATCAAGAGTGGATACAGTGTTCTTTTTGTGTATTGATTTTTAAGAAATACTTTCTCAGATGTGTCAGATATATCTCGATTTCTAAGGGAGGTTTTTTTTTATTTTTTATTTTTTATTTGTTGTTGTTGTTGTTGTATCTTGGCTCTGTTCTTATAAAGCAATGTTTTGGCAAAGTCGGCAAGTTCCTTAAATGAAGATTTTTTTCCCCCTCCTGGGTATCAGGAGACCATTTTAATTCACTCACCAGCTAAACTCTCAAAGGTACTGGTATATATGGTAACATAGGAGCCAATATCCTAGCTATCAGTTTTCATACAGCCTAGCTGGACCTTTACATTACCGCTGCCCCACATTTATTGTTCTTTCATTGCATCTGTCAGCATTTCCTGACAGCACATTATGGAGCACATGGCTACAAAGTCAGTATCAATCAGTCCACGATCATGCAGATATAAGTAGCAGACTATTGATAATGGGCCTTAAATCAGATCATCATGGTTTAAGCATAAGATTCTTAAAAGGCAGCTATCTCAGGGGAACTTCTACTTGCCTGCACCTGTTATAAACCCTACAAGCCAGTTTCTACTACCTACCACCTTCAACTTCTCTGAAGAAAAAAAAAAGGATCTATTAAGCACACATACACATATGCTATAACACATTTCACCATGTACAATGAAGCATGAAAGCAAAGGTGGCAATTAATATAACTTTTTGCTCTATTCCTTCAAAAAATGTGCAGAAGCAATATATAATATCTCCCCTAACACTAATGAACCCAGACTACCAAGCCCCACATACACCTCACATGGATAACAGCAGTTTTGTTGTGCTTTGGAAACGTCTTACTTCAAAAGCATTTCAACTTGATGTGGCCATTTAACAAGAAAAGTGAGAGAATGCATAGAGTTTAGAGGTATGCTACACCAAACTCAAGGCACCATGTTAAAAACAAAGGCATCTAATTTTTCCCAGACATAAATAATAAAACAAAACAGGAGTTGCATGCAAATTTAGTAACATAAAATTTAAGGTGATAAACAGAATGGAGGCTGGCTTCTTGTTTAGTATTCCTCAGTTATCACCATAATTGCTGCATGTCTGTCATCACTAGCAAAAGAAAAAAGTGTCTTTCTCAGCTGCTCCCCTGCTTGTTTTGTTCGCTGTATTCTTGTAAAGTGGGAGAAAATAAGTGTCATTTAATGAATAGTGCTATTCTTTGTCTGACAGCTTCATATCTGTTAGGTGTAGGAGGCCTACTACTTTCTTTTTCTGATAATGTTTTTGACAGTGTGCTAAATTCCTCCCCCAAAAGGCCGGCGTGTATATTCTGCTAAAAGGGGCTTCATCTCTCCTGAATGGGTGCCCTCTTTTAACCCCCTTCAGCTTCTGTTCTTACATTAATTGAGCTGATCAGATTGAGCATATGAATTTGTCTTTGATGTATTCGTATGTTTAGTTGACGTTGCTCTCTCTCTCATTGGCAGCGGACAGAGCTCTCAGACAAATAGGACTGTTGCCATGGTAACAGGCAATAGCTAGGGATCTCTTGAAAAATATTTTTATTTCAAAATTCAAACTGGAAAATTCTCACTGGATATGGTTCTCAGTTCTAAACGTGTCATATCTAATGATGAATGCAATTAGGAATCCCACCAGTGTTTTAAATAATAAATTAGCTTAATTTTCTAGGCCTGGCATGATGACATACAAATACTAAAAAGGCGTCTTCTTTTTTAAAATCCATGACAAAGGACTTATTAATGACTTTTGTTCTTAGGATTTCAAATTAAAACGGATGGTAGGGTAATGATAGTGCTTTCTATCTGCTGAAAACCAGAGGCCTAGAGGTAAACTTATTTTTTTTTAAGAAACCACTTCAAGCTGCTGTAATATTTGGTTATTTCATTTTTTAGAAAGCAGGTGTAGAAATCCTTCTATAAATGTTGAATGCTATAGCAGTTGGTAAATCTCAGTGGATAAAAAATGCCCATAGCCATTTTTAATTACTGAGCATGAGAAAAAGGGATAGATGGTGAGCATAAGTTTTATAGACCACTATCATCTTACAACGGTTTTCAAATTCTTAGTATGTTAGTTGAAATACAAGGAAAAAATAAAAACAAATACTTCATTATGTGACATAAATTGTAGTTATTTTAAAACTTAATTTATTCACGACTATACAATTCCAGTTATATTAATTATTATTTCCCCCAGTCATACCATGTGGGGCTTAGAGAACAATGAAAATTACTGTACAGCTTGATAGCTTCAAGGATCTGCCATAATGTGTAATCACATTACAAAGAGGGCTACTAGAAACACACCAAATTTTTCTATTCCTTAAACTTTGTTTTTAGCATTGTTCAGCTCTTTGTATCTGTTATTCACGGTGTTATGTGTCAGAACGCAGAACTTAACTTTTTGATATTAACTGGCAAGGGTGCTACTTTCTTTAATTTTGAGTTAAGCCAGTCACAATAATAAAATCAAGCAAATCCATGTGTATTTTGGGTTTGTTTGAAGGAAATGGATCTTACTCAAATTTTAGAATGTCAGCATACAAAATAATGAACAAAGAGGTTAAATTAAATCCAAATGGTAATGAGTGTCTGTAGTACATGCCATCTCGTGTTATATATGGCTTTTACATTTATACATTTAAAAAAAGTTTGTGTCTAAGGCAAAAAGATAGAAAAAAGTTAAACCTAAGACACTAGTAGTTATGAATTTCTATACTTTTACTATTACTTTAAATAAAAATTTTATTACTATGGCCTAAATAAAATATGAATATTAAAAGTTTTATTCTACATTATACTACTAAACCACCTGAAATATTACTTTTTTCCTCAAAAACTGAAGTATGATATTTTCTATAATACCAAAAAAAAAAAAAACCTTATATGAAAAACTACAGGGGACTAGCAATGAACATCTTAGCTTCTATTGGTAAGTGAACATTTCTCCCCTTAACTATATTTCCAAATCTATTTTCATCAAAAATCCATGGTGAAGACAGTAAATCCAAATCTACTTCAGAGTTCACATTGACGGCTGTGGCCTGCTAAAGCTCTCTGGAAGGTGAGGACATACCTAGGAGATCCCGGCATGAACCTCACCCCATCTGGCTGTCCTGAGAGTCATATATTAATAGAAACAGTCCACTCTGAATCAGGAGGATGTATCTTCCTCAGTCAGCCTTTAGTTGTTCATCTGAGTTGGGGCAGTATGCCTTTGCATTCTTTCAGAGTGATTAAATGCAATTTTTAAAAGTTTATTTTATTTTTTTAATTACAAAGGTAATTCATACTTATGCACAAAAACCAAAAAATGTTGAAAGTGTCCCTTTATCTCCAAAGCTAACCACCCTGTATTAAAAGAACCACCAGCAATTGGTTATACATCCTTTCAGACCTCTAATCAAAGACATTTTTGGAAGTACAGGATTTCATTCACCTTCCACCTTATGATCCTTGACGATGAGTGATATGAGAAAGAGGGAAAGGAAAGCAGGAGTGTCTTTCTGTTTCTTTTTCCTATGCCTAAACTAGATAGTAAGGTATGAGAAAGAACACTCATGTTTCATTTCTCACTCATCAACAGTCACAACCCTCAAGTGGGAAGGGAGTGTGAATCCAGGTGGTTTCTTTCCCACCACTGTCAAAATCATCTAAGTGCCTAGAAATCACAACCCTCAATACATTCCTGGTCTTCCCAGGTCTGAGCCATTTCCCTGATGGAAATAACTATCCATAAGTGATGTTACATACAGCTCACCAGAGTACCATATTACCATGCTGAGTTGGAAAAAGAAAGCCCTGCCTTTCCGTGTTTAAAATATTTTGAAAATACAAAGCATGAAGATGCCAGTTTCTTTTCTTGCTTAGCACTGCACAGATCTACTCCAAACACAGAGTGGCTCATTGACTTTGGCGCTGAAGGCTTAAATCAGCTCCATAAGTGTCCAGCAAGCCAAAATGAAAGCTAAACACACATTGTTACTGAAGCCTATGCTGCATTTCACAACTCCAGGGCTATAACTTAAAGACAATTTACCTCAGAAAATATAAGGCAGCACAGGGCAGTGGCAAGAGACCTAGATTTGGAATCAGAATGACAGGGTCAGACATTTCTCACTAGCACCCAGACCTTAAGTGACCTCCCTGAGCCATAACGTCTTAATCTATAAAACAAGGATCATAATATCAGCCCTCCTCCTAGGGTTATTGTGCAGTGAAAATGAGATAAATACGAATGTGCTTTAAAATATATATAGATTGCATTTAAACCCTGTATTGTCTATATTTTTTAAATGAAAATCAAACCTATTGATTTTATAAATTACATTTTCCATAAAAATCTTGAAATTTATAAGAATCAAGTGTGGATAACTAATTTAATCTTACAATGCATCATGTTAAAATCTGAAACATTATTTTTAAAAAACACATTACTTTTTTATAAAAATGGTTTGCTTTTTATAAAATATTTAACTTAAAAAAATGCCCAATTCCTATATACCATTTTTTTTCCTCCAATGGAATATGCTTTTAAATTCATTAATTTAGAAAGTAAAAAGATTAGAGAATTAGTCAAAGGAAAAATTAAAGTTCTATAATTCAAAAAGTTAAAATTCATAAAACAATGTAAGAGCAATATAGAATAGTTTATTTTAGTGTAAAATGTCTAGTTTGCACATTTCTGAAAATTTAAATATAGACTCATTGGCAGTTATGTCTATTATAGATTATATATAAGCATTTATAGGTATATGTATGCATATTATATGATAGATATAAAATTAGGCAAGATGGCTATAAATACACAAAACCATTCTTCAGTTGTAGTGGATTATTTTCTGAAATTTTATTAGTAAATTGATTAATAAGAAATAGAGGTACATTTTCTCATACAAATAATATGATGAAGTAGGATAAGGCTACTTTAGAAAAAAAGCCATCTGACTCATAATTTACTGTAGAAATTAGTAGCCATATATAGACAATAATTTCCTGTAGAAAATGCACGTCTGTCCTTGCTAAAGCCAGACTGGTGACCCCATGCTTCCACCAATTATTGGAGAGTAGGAAAGGAGAAGTGGTACAATGGTCTGAGCTCTGAGAGCACAAAGAACAGATGCAAATTTATTTACTTTTACAGGAAAGAAACAGACTCAATGGATCAGGAACAGGCATAAAGAGTGAAGGCTAATACTACATTTGCTATTGTCTGCTACATAGTAACAGGTCAATAATTATTAGCCAACATAACATTACATAGAAGAACTAAGCAGGCTGGGATTTTCAGAAAGTTGGAAGAAGTTGAGGAACTAGGACAGGACCAGGAATGTTGGCATTGTGGCAGCAGCAATAGATAGGAAAAGAGGAGAGGGATTTTTTTTCTTCTTAATACTACCCTTCCTTGTCCCCACAAAGCTTGTCCTGGGTCAGCCCTAAACTAACACCAGGGCAAAGTGAGAAGCACCGTGAGAAACCAGTAGGGAAGGGAGATATATTTCTGTAGATGATAGCACCAGGCTTGATACTGATGAGAGATAAAGGGAAAGGAAATAAGTCCAAGTATGGTGGCTGACAAGGACAGGGATGTCTGAAGCCAGGGGCTGGCTGTAAACATTTGTGTTTCAAGTGACAAGTGAATCAAAGGAGACAAATAGTGTTCCTTGATCACTCCCTCTCTCTCTGAGAGCCTCACTTGGCTCTCAGAACACCATATTCTGCTAGTTTTTCTCCTACTCGGATCCTCCTCCTTCCAACTTCTAAATGTTGGAGTGCCCTAGACCCCAGATCTCAATCCAAGATGATTTTAATCAGCTCCATCGTGGCTTATAAATACCATCTGTATGTGATTACAGCCCACTAATTCCATCCTCAATCCCTCCTGAGTCCCGTATTACTGCGTCCATCTCCTACTCTTCCTAGATGTCTTAAAGCCCTATCAAATGTAGTATCTCCAAAAGAGAAATATTGATTTTTCCCCAAAACTTGATTCTCTCCCAGATTTTCTCATCTCAATAATCATAAGCTCATTCATATAGTTGCTCAGGCTAATAGCGTGGGAGACAACCTTGATTTGTTTCTTTCATATCTCACAATCTATCAGCAATCTTTCAAGTTCTATTTTTTCATATTGTTTAACTCAGGATCTTCAAAATAGATGCCAAAGCCCAATCACTTTTTACCACCTCCATCAACCTAATTCCAACTTTTCTATTTCCACTCTTTCTACCTTTAGAGTCTATGCTTCTTATAGCGGTCAGAGAGTATTTTTAAAGTATAAGTCAGATTGCATTCCTTCAACCCCAACACCTTCCAAAGACTTGCTATCATACAAAATCAGCCTACCATGCAATCTTGTCTCTGATTACCTCTCTGACCTCCTCTCCTTTCTCTCTCTCCCTACCCATTTAGCCCCAGTCCTAAGGGTCGTCTTGTTCTTCCTGGACTATGTGAAGCTTGTTTCTGTCTCTGAATAGAATAGCATATGCTATTCCCTCTGCATGATGTGCTTGTCCCCAGAAATGTCCATAGCTTGATCCCTTGGAACACACAAATATTTTCTTATAGATGTCTTCCTTGGTTTTCCCTCTTTCAAGAGCACCCATCCTTTATCTGTACTTCTTTACTTCCTGGCTTTTATTACTACCTGACTTTATGTTACCTTTTTATTGATACATAATATTTGTACATATTTATGGGGTAAATGTGATATTTTGTTACAAGCATAGAATATGTAATCATCAAGTTAGGATGTTTAGGGTATCCATTACCTCAAGTATTTATCATTGCTATGTGTTACGAACATTTCAAGCCCTCTCTTCTAGCTATTTTGAAACATGTGATACATTGTTATTAACTATTGTCACCCTACTCTACTATGGAACAATAGAATTTAAATCCTCTTAAGAGTATGTTTGTACCCATTGACCAACCTCTCTTCATCCCCCACCTCACCACCATCCCACACCCCTGTGCTTCCTGCACCCTTTCCAGCTTCTGGTATCTATTATTCTACTCTCCACCTCCTTGACATCAACATTTTGTTACATATTTATTCATTGGTTTATTGTCTGCTCTCCATAGAATGTAAACTTTATGAAGGTAAGGATTTTATCCAACTTCATGTCTATCTGCCCCTCTACAGCCTAAAATGGTTGTGACCCAAAATAGGTACTCAGTGTATGTATGCTAATTGCTCATTCAGACACCCCAAATCTTTCATGATTTACAATAGAAAAATATTGGTTACTCATATTGACACACATAAATCATGTTTTACAAAAGAAAAATGTTATGTTACATGGACTTTAATCCTTCTTTCAGAATATACTTCGCACAATTTTTTTGGAATAATTTTCTAAACTAGCCTGATTTTTGAAAAGGAGTTAAGACTTTTAAAAGTAAGTACTTTCTAGAATTATGCTATAGGAGAGCGGAAAATGAAAAGGCTGACAAATTCTTTACTCTGATTTTTTAAAAATGTGTTCTGAGATTTAAGAAGTAGTTATGTAACTATTCCTAGTGAGATTTTGTTAAATATTTTACTATTTGACAGTTTGTGTCACAGTTTTTCACGCTGTATCTGGAGTTATGAATCAAACTATAAATGGCCTACTACTATGATCTAAAGTAAAAATTCCAAGGGTAAGGAGTTCATTTATTTTAATGGGTAAAATACCCCAAGGTCATTGGCTACCTTTTGCACAAATACTAAAGCCCTTTGAGGGCTACAAAATTGAGTATTTGATTTTATTGTCATGTACTCAAAGTGAGTAGCTATCAACAAAAATATCTTTAAATATATAAATACCACTACTCAAATAACTGATATCTATAAAGTGATTATTTTGGGCCAGTTATTATTTGAAGTCCTTTATTTGATAAATCATCTAATCCTTGAAACAACCTTACAAAGTAGCTCCATTTTACATATAAGAAAAGTGAGGCACTGAAAGGTAGGCTGTCAAAGATCACACAGCTAGAAGATGGTAGAGCTGAGATTTGAGTCTAAGCAAAGCATGTAAACTTAACCACTGTGAAATTATATCATTTGCAGTTGGTTCCATGATTCTGCCAGCAAAATGTACTTTAGTTAGTAAAACACAGTTTTGACATGCAACAGAATATCATTGATGGGAAGTTTTTCCTCACACTGTATTGAGGGCAACTAATCACCCTTTTGTTCTGAAAATGTTGCTCATGGTAAACAGTTTATTAACACATTGCACATCTTCTAGTTGTCTTCCATTCTTTAAAGGTACATTTGTTAAAATCATATTTAACAGAAAATACATTTTAATTAATAATACTGGAGGTATAGAATTCCTAGAAGAGCAAGACTTTATCATAGAAAATTAAATTATAAATTATTGTGACGTAAAATTTTGTTTTAAATGTATTCCCTACTCTGAATTCCAAACAAACTAAGGGCGTCATACTATATAAATATTATCTTAAATTGATTTTTACACAATTTTAATACATCAAAGGCCACACAAAAATTTCAAGAGGCATGTTAATGGTGAATCATGTGTTTTTAGGGTCTTTAAAACAAATGTTTGTTAGCATTTTATCTGATAGTCAACAACTTTTTGAGGTCATTCTCACTGTAAAGTAGAAACCAGAGAAATCGAAAAATTATTTAGACTTTAAAACTCTTTTTAGCACAGAGTAATACAGATGTACTAAACCACATTAGGCATTGATTTCTTATCCATATACTTTTTAGTAGCTTAAATTTCTGTGTCATGGATGTGTCCTTCTTTTTAGGTAAATAACCTAAAAAGACAAATAAATAATAGCTTGCAATAGGGAAAAGGGTGCCCAGACTAAATCAACTAAATAAAGGTTACTCATATGTAATCTAACTGCCAAATAGGACCAACATCCATTAAACATATAAGCTAATACTTTTTAAAATCACTATAAACATCCTACATGTTAGATTGTTCAACACTCTGCGTTCTACAGGCATGCCTTGCACTCCAGCTGTGGCAGTAAAATTACTGAAACTGTAATTCTCTTAATATTTAAATAATATATTAAAATTTAATTTTCAGCACCTGGAAGAATCTGTTTGTGTGCCAGCAAATGAGGTAGCTGGGCCTGGAGCTCCTATACATATGGGACTCAAAAACAACCTATCACAAATAATTACTAAGCTAGAGCAGCTGTAGTCACCACTGTAATAATTTAAAAATCAGGTCAAAGTTGCTAGAATTCTTCTCCATTTTCAAGATATCTTGCACATAAATTCTGTGATGCTTATCCTTTTCTCTTTTCCACATTTTATAAATTATTCATTTTTATTGATAATCATAGATTGAGGTGGAAAGGACAGCAAGGGCATTCTGTGAACTTTTTCTTTTTTTTAAGTTGGGGATGTTAAAAGAAATTAAACTCCTGATTTCCCGGGTTTTTTAAATGGCTTATGTGAATGTGCCAATGCAAAAGCATATGTATTCGTTACATCTGTTTATGGTAAGGATTACATAGTCTGTGAATAAACAAAACTAAGGCCTATTTACTGCTCTACATATATGGCTTTCCAACACACATTGTATGTGTATAATATATGAGTCTAAATAGAGATACACTCACATACATCATTAACAAAATACTCTTTAATGTATCCTCTCTATGTATTTTTTTGTCAAATCATGATACCATCTAGTTCATATACTAAAGAAAAATGTAAAAATTATAAGTTTTTCATTTATTAAATTTGAACAAATTACTGAGGGATGAGGCTAGGGAAGATTCAAAAACATTTTGTATATTTTCACATCTACGAAAATAAAACATTTTGAATGGATGTCTTATACAGAGACAATTCCTAAGTTCACAAGCCTATCTGGAACTGGTTACATGTTATGTCTCTCCAATCTCTCAGCATTCCTTATCTACTTACTGAGAAATAAAAATTCAAGAGAGCAAGGGACATTTAGGATTTATTTTCATCACTTTAGTGAGATTTACATTGCTTTTCCCAAAAGCTACAGACCAAAAAAAAAAAAAAAAAATTAATTTGAAAAGTGTATTCAGTAAAACAAAGGCAATGGCAAGACACTTTATTTAAATAGAAACTTTAATTGCTTTGAGTTAATTTTGGATTTCCAATCCAATTCTTGGATATGAAAAAACATCTAAATATCTGTTTTTAGAAAGTGTCTAATGGCATCCTACACCTGATATTTAGAAAGAAAATAAATTAAGATATTTTGTTGGAGGGAAAGATGGAGATTACGGGATAGGGGGAAAAAAATGTACCAAGAATTTATACACTATTACCTTCAATCATTTTGATGCAAGTCATTCATACCACCACCATGCTAACAAGACATCCAATTTACTAAACAATGAATACTGAAAATACATTTAAAAGGTACAAATGACTGTCCAAAGAATGACACTGAAAAATATTAAGTAACAGCTCTACCTCAAGATAAGCCTCACCATTAAAGAGTTTTAATGAAGAGAGCCTTCAAAGGCTAAATCAGGAGGCATTGATTAGATTGCCTCCAACTTTGTGTTTTGACACCTTCGTCTTTCGTGGCATTATATTGTCTCTGTGCATCTTACAAAGGAAGCATTTTACTAGGCCCACACAAGAACAGGAGACAGCAATGCTTATAAAAGAGACTGTCAAGGGTGTGAGCCAAAATGGGTCTCATTTGGATTTCAAGTGAAGAAAACTCCTAATGCATTTCATTACAACGTATGCGAACCTCTGAAAAGAAGGATGGATTGGGATTCTCATCCCTATTAATTTATTGAAATGGATTCAGTTTTTTCTTGTATATCAAGAGAAACCATGTGTTTCAAGCAAGGTAACAATATTATAGTTCCAATAACCAAATATGCTATGATTCCGTTTGCCCTTCTGTGAGATAAAGAGGATGCAATTTTCTTGATAATTGGGATTTGAGTTTAAAAATAAATCCTACAATAGCATGGCAACAAATAAATATTCTTTGTTACTATCAGTTTTAAAGATATGATCAAGCTGCTACACAACAGAGGAATTGATTCAGTCTTTGTTACCAGAGCAGATTTTTTTTTACCATTTTAAATCCTATTTTCCCCTTACTACTGTCATTCATATATTGACTTTTTATTTCATTGAGAAATTATGTGCATGATGTAATTAGGATAACACCAATGAAAGTCAAATTTTATTAAAAGATAATGAAAAGAAAATGAGACAAGGTCACAGCATTTTAAGCACTATATTGTAGTCTACCTATATACCTTTCTTCATAAGAATCTTCTAGTCAAAGGCACCTATTAGGTAATTCATCATTTAAAAAGGGTACCTATTAGGTAATTTCTGGTTTAAAAAGAAAGTACTTATATTTGGCTGATTCTCCAAATTTATTAAAATGATACCTGCCACTAAAAAAAATTCTGAACCCTAACTACAGAGAAATGACATGATCTAATGCTCTTAAACATCCCAAATAATTTCATAAATCCACAGGATTACAAATATAAGACATATGCTCTCATTGCTCTTTAACACCATTAACATTTAGAGATGATTGATTATGTTATACCAAAACATTCAGTGAATTCAAAGCTGATCTATTTTTTATGTAAATCATACAACCTGCTAGTCAAATTAAAGGTTAAATATACATAAAGTCTTAGAATAAAATACAGATAATCTTTCACATAGAACATGGACCTATGGTATACTCAAATGTAATAGGACCATGGATTCATAGGTTGCCTACTAATTAAATCCAGAAAAACAGCAGGAGTATGCCCTCCTTATGTTGTTATACATTTAATTCCAAGTGGGAATAATATAGCCACAGCTAAGTAGAATTTAAAATTATGGCTAGGAAACACAATTGAAAATACATGTACATTTGCAAACTTGAAAAGAACTCTCTATAAAGAAATTCATATTCATCATTTAAATTTTCCCATGGATGTGACTATAAAATAGGTGCAGAAATAATACATATAAATCAGATATTCAGCATGTGCACATACATGTTGATGTATGAACACATACATTCTTTACGCAATAGAAAATATATAAAAATTCTAACAGCAAATCTCAATTAACTTTAGTATATGATTACTTTTATAAGAAAGTTTATACAGTTCCCTGTAATACATACAATAGAGGAATTTTTGATGAATTGTAATTAAATTAGAATGATACATGCTTCTTATTTTTATCTTGACAGTTCTTGCATTCTCAAGCAGAGAATTACACACAAATATACAGCAGGTTACTTGTTGAATAATGTATTTCAAGTACTTAAAATTACGGAGGGAGTTGCTGAAGATCTACATGTGAATACATATTTTGGCCCTAATTTTCATTACTGCATTTCTTCAGCTGAAGGTATTTTATAATCTACTTACAAAGCAGTTAATATCAGTTTTTTTCAGAACATAACAAAGGTAATAATACTACCTTTATGGTATAAACTTTATGACATTATGAATAAAACTGACAAGTATAAAATTTGATCCATAAAATAAGTGATATACTTATGTTAATTCACCTTTTTAAAGATATTATGTGTTGCTCCGTTTTTTTGACAAGGCTTCCATTCATACTAGAGACATGTTGAAAAACACTATATTTTCTCTCAATAAGGAAAATCACTTTACCCACTATCATGCTTGTTCTGTCTCAATAAAAAATCAATCATCAAATGCTTGCTTCCAAGTTTTACTTGTTAAACTGCCAATTTATGCATACAGTTTGGCTCAGCAGAAATTCACTCAGCAGCATTTCTTTCATTATTATAATTTTGTACATCTCATAAAATGCTTTAAACTTAGGAGGTAGGGGGAGTTACGAAAGTTTACAAGTGCTTCTACGAAGCGTTTAATGTGATAGCTAAAGTATAGTGGTAAGATGTAGTTCCAAACCATCATTTTTAAAGAAAAAGAAAAACTATATCGTTTCTGTGGTTTTTCAAAGTAATAAAGGCCTGATTGATCTCACTGACTAAGGCAATTGAATCGGTTGTCTAAATGGTAGTAACGTCAATGTCAGATATGTGGTTATCTTTTCATCTTGGCCCATTCTTGAATGTAAAAATCAGATGTTTGAAGGACATTTCACTGACCTGTTATGGCCTCTGTAACTCTCAAACACAATACTAGTATTCCTTATATAAGTGCCACATTTTGGATAAAACCCGCTTCATCAATGATGCCTTTGCGACATCTGGCGGTCCTTAGGATATATAAAAATTACTTTTTGTTTTTCCAAATCTATCGGTACTTGAAATTCCAGTCCAAAAGGCTTTGATACCCCCTAGCGGGGGCACAAAAGCACTCTGGCCTGTAAACTAGGATGTGGACTACCATGAATCCATATGGTGCAAAAGGTCACAAATCTTGAGATGCGGTGACATCATGACAATAAGACACTTTCTAGACAGAAGCTGACCCATTTTGAATATAAAAAGGACCCTGATCACATGTTCCCACACATTTAAAACTATAGAGAAGAAAGAATTATGCTAAGTGGTCTATACAGAAGCTGAACACTGGTGTTTGAGGGTACCTATAGTTCTCACACTTAAGGAATACTACATAGGGATTTACAGCAAGATTGCTTTAAATGATCTAAGAGCTCTGTTTTTTTATAAGTTGATGCTCAGCAAATGTTAATAAGGGGTGAGAGGTGGCTGAATGGCAGGGTGCATGTTTCTATATACTTTTCAGTTCCTTTTTAAATTATTAATCCAGCCATACTGAAGCTTGTTCTACATGCTTCCGTCTTTATTTATATTTCCAGGAAAGCATAGAACATGAATACTACTTTATGAAGAAAAAATAACTGTCCTTTAGATTTTATTCTTATTCTATAGGCAATTCAGTATGAGGAAGGGGAAATAAAAACTCATTTCTATCTCTTCATCACCCACTCTACAGGTATATTTGTTATTCACAATGAGAAATTGTGACTTTGCTGATTTTTTTGTTCAGTCCAAGAAAATTATATGTGCTATACTGTTATCTCTCATTTATTCCAAGTCCTGGTAAAGTGGCACACTTGACAACAATAAAATCAAATTCAAATGTACTGTGTTGGTTACCTGTTTTCAACCTTCTTTTCAAATATTTGCCTGAAAACCTATATTATTTTGGATATAAACTAATACTTTCAAGAGGTCTTTTGGAGTAAAGAACTCATGTGTTCGGCCAGGTGCAGTGGCTCACGCCTGTAATCCCAACACTTTGGGAGGCCGAGGTGGGCAGATCATGAGGTCGAGAGATCAAGACCATCCTGGCCAACAAGGTGAAACCCCGTCTCTACTAAAAATACAAAAATTAGCTGGGTGTGGTGGCGTGCACCTGTAGTCCCAGCTACTCAGGAGGCTGAGGCAGGAGAATCGTTTGAACCCAGGAGGCAGGGGTTGCAGTGAGCCAAGACTGTGCCACTGCACTCCAGCCTGGCAACAGAGCTAGACTCCATCTCAAAACCGAACAAAAAAAGAACTCATGTTTTCTAAATCTTACTTTTATAATCAATATTTAATATGTATGTCATCCCTGATTCTTTTCAAGTCATCAATAGTTTATAGGCAGTCATTGTAATAGATAATAGAGTCACCTCTTCTGACACAGTAACAAAATTTGTTGTATTAAGCACATCTTACTGCATTGCATTTAAAGGTATTTTTATGTTTCATAATTGAATCAATTTATTAACATATATAAAGAACATAAAAATTAATCTTGCAGAAATGGTTTCTAATTTATATGTAATTATAAAAATGTTATGTATATTATAAGGTTCTCAGGTATCTTCCATTAGTTACATACTGCTCTTATGGTGGCAATAAATTCCTTTGATAGTATTTATAGGCTAAAATTGGAAATAAATATAGATCTTTTAAAAGATTCCATTTTCTCACCTTTAACAATACAGGATCTTATAGAACAATACAGTGAATAGAGATTGATATTACATTCTCTTGTCATTGTTTAAAAGGAGATTGATTAAATGATTGAACATAGTGTGATATTTAAAAAATCAGCATGTACTACTTTTAAAAAGAAATAACAGGAAAAAGTAATATGATCAATTTTCACTATATTATTTACTAATATTTTGAACTACAATAGATTGATAAATAATGAAATAACCATTATAATAAGATATATTGAGGAAAATAATGGCCTTTAGTCAAATACAATTCCTTTGCTCCCAATGCACTTTGTATAATAAACATTACAATGAGAGCTAGAAAAAAAAAAAAAAAAAAACTACCAATATACCTTTGCAGTAATTATAAGACTTAAATATTTTCAAATGTTAAAGTAATAATTTTGGTGAAGAATAACAATGTAAGTCCTCCTATTTAAAATTAGGCATCAAACTAAAAGTATGTTTCAAATATGACTACACACATAGATATAAAGAAATAAAGTCACATTGCTAAAGTAAATTTTATTGTTTTGTTAGGTCTGTCTTTTAGAAACAGGTTTCTAGGTGGTTATGGGGAAATACTGTGCAACTTCCTGAGACTACACCAAGAACTGTCAAAATATATCCTATCCTCAACTCTAAACCCAAAGAAATGGAAATTTTGCCACATGATGTCAGTATTTATTACAGTTATTTTGTTTTCTGAAGGTCATGTTGGAAGCAGCAAAAGGAGGAACAGACATAGAAGGATTTTTAAAACTGAGAAAATAAGATAGAAATAAACTAAAGATATAAGATATGGAAAGCATTGAAAGTGATCCAACATAAGCATAATTGGTGTCCCTAAAGAAAAGAACTAAGCAAATGAAATGGGAAAAATATCCAAAGATATAATTTAAGAAAACTTTCCAGAAATAATGTGAGACTTGAATATACAGATTGAAAGGACATAGCATTTCCTCATGAAAATTAACACAGAAGGATAAAAGCAAAACATATGCTGGTGAGATAACTGATCTTCAAAGTAGAAATAATTCTTTGGCCTTTCTGGTAGAAATATCAAGTTGTATATGTATACAAATGTAGTATAATTTGAAATGTAGAGTTCTGGTTTGGGAGAAAATGGAGTAAGTCTACTGTAGTTGATTTCTCACATTGATAGAACTAAGAACACTAGACAAAATAAAAACCAAAACAAAATTATTTAAGGACTATGAAAAGTAAATAATATGCAAATTAGGAAGGGAAATCAAGACGTGAATAAAGACCAATCCAGTGGCAGTGAGTTCCTTAATTTTTTTCCCTCCTTTTTTTTTTTTTTTTTAACCATACAGTAAGTTGAATCAGAAACTCTATAGCAGGTATATTATCTTACATAAAATAAGCCAGCAAAAAAAGACAAATCTCCTATGTTCTCACTTATATGTGGGAGCTAAAAAATTTGATCACATGGAGGTAAAGAATAGAAAGATAGATAACAGATACTGGGTGAGTTCTGGAGACAGAGTAAGATGAAGAGAACCTGTTTAAAGGGTACAAACATACAGTAAGATGGAATAAATTTAATGTTTCATAGCAAAGTAGGGTGACTATACTTAACAAAAATGTACTGTACTCGGGTGATGGACACCCTCAGTATCCTGATTTCATCACTATGCATCTACATATGTAACAAAATTTCTCCTACCCAATAAAGCACAATGTGGTAGTACTAAAAGGTGAAATGGACATAGAATAAGAAGAGACAGGCCGGGCGTGGTGGCTCAAGCCTGTAATCCCAGCACTTTGGGAGGCCAAGACGGGCAGATCACGAGGTCAGGAGATCGAGACCATCCTGGCTAACACGGTGAAACCCCGTCTCTACTAAAAAATACAAAAAACTAGCTGGGTGAGGTGGCGGGCGCCTGTAGTCCCAGCTACTCGGGAGGCTGAGGCAGGAGAATGGCGGTAAACCCAGGAGACGGAGCTTGCAGTGAGCTGAGATCCAGCCACTGCACTCCAGCCTGGGCAGCAGAGCGAGACTCCGTCTCAAAAAAAAAATAAAAAATAAAGAGACACAAACCCAGCAAGGACATAAAAGAGGTGAAAAATATTAACCAACATGACCTAACTCATATTTATAGAACAGGTCTCCCAGTCATAGCAGAAAACATTCATTTCAAGTGCACATATAATATAGACCATATTCTGGGCTGTATAACAAAATGTAACATATTTAATTGAATTTAAATTATACAAAATATGTAACCTGATCAAAACAGAATTAAATTAGAAATCAGTAACAAGGATATCTGGAAAATTGTCACAATGCACTCAAATATTAAAAATATAAATAACCCATGGCTCACAGAGGAAGTCTCAAGGGCAGTTAAAAATATTTTTAGTTAAATAAAATTGAAAAACAACATATCAAAATTTGTGAGATGCCATTAAATCTGTGCAGGCAAATTTATAACATTAAATGCTTAAAGTTGAAAAGAGAAAAGGTCTCAAACCAATCACCTAAGATTATAATATAAGAAATTAGAAAAAAAAACCCAGCAAAATAAATAAATTATGAAAAGAACAGAAACCAATAAAACAGAGAAAAATCAATGAAATCAAAAGTCAGTTATTTAAAACAGTTGATTAAATTGATCTACCTTTACTGACTTTCTTCCCTTCCCCCAAAAGAGAGAGAGAGGACACAATTTACTACTCTCAGAAATAAAATGAAGGGCCAAGCACTGTAGGTCACACCTGCCAGCACTTTGGGAGGCTGAGGTGGACAAATCACCTGAAGTCAGGAGTTCAAGAACACCCTGGCCAACAGGGTGAAACCCCATCTTTACTAGAAATACAAAAATCAGTCAGACATGGTGGTGGGCTCCTGTAATCCCAGCTACTCAGGAGGATGAGGCAGGAGAATTGCTTGAATCTGGGAGGCAGAAGTTGCAGTCTGAGATCATGCCACTGCATTCCAGCCTGGGCAACAGAGTGAGACTCTGTCTCGAAAAAAAAAAAAAAAAGAAATAAAAAAGAAGGAGAGATAAAGAGAGAGAAGAAAGAAGAAAAGAAAGAAAGGAAAGGAAAGGAAAGGAAAGGAAAGGAAAGGAAAGAAGGAAGGAAGGAAGGAAGGAAGGAAGGAAGGAAGGAAGGAAGGAAGGGAAAGAAGGAAGGAAGGAAGGAAGGAAGGAAGGAAGGAAGGAAAGAAAGAAAGAAAGAAAGAAAGAAAGAAAGAAAGAAAGAGAAAAAGAAAGAAAGAAAGGAAAGAAAAAAAGAAAGAAAGAAAGAAAGGAAGGAAGGAAGGAAGGAAGGAAAGAAAAGAAAGAACGAAAGAAAGAAAGAAAGAAAGAAAGAAAGAGAGAGAGAAAGAAAGAAAGAAAGAAAGAAAGAAAGAAAGAAAGAAAGAAAGAAGAACGAAAGAAAGAAAGAGAGAAAGAAGGAAAGAAAAGAAAAGAAAAGAGAAAAGGAAGGAAGGAAGGACGCAAGGAGAGGGATATCATTATAGACTCTAGAAGCATTAAAGGGATAATAAAGGACTACTCCTTTTTATGAAGAACTCTGTGTACATCAATTTGACCATTAAGATAAAATGAACCAATTCCTTGAAACAACTCATTCAAGAAGTCATAGATAACAAGAATAGGTTTATAGCTCTTAAAGAAAATTAATTCATAGTTTAAAATCTTCCAGAAAGAAAACTTTAGTCCCAGATTGTTTTACTGGTGAATTATTCCAAACAGTTAAAGTAGAAATGATGCCATTTCTATATAATCTCTTCCTGGAAATTAACGAAGAAACAATTTACTCTGCAAACCCTGCTTTACTTGACTATTAAAACCAGATGAAGATATTATAAGAAAGCTACACGCTGGTATCTTTCATGAACATCAACAGAAAAATCCTCAACAAAATATTAACAAATGAATCAAGTGGAGCTTATCCCAGGAATACAAGTACAGTTCAACTTTGAAAATCAATTAATATAACTCATTATATTAACAAGTGAAAAAAAGAAAAACCGCAAGATCCTATCAATCGACGCAGAAAAATAACTTGACGAAATTCAACATCAATTCATTAAAAACAACAAACACACACAAAAAATCAGAAACACGGCTGGGCATGGTGGCTCACACCTGTAATCCCAGCACTTTGGGATGCTGAGGCGGGTGGATCACCTGAGGTCAGGAGTTAAAGACCAGCCTGGCCAACATGGTGAAACCCCATCTCTACTAAAAATACTAAAATTAGCCGGGCACAGTGGTATGTGCCTGTAATCCCAGCTACTCAGGAGGCTGAGGCAAGAGAATCCCTTGAACCCAGGGGCAGAGTTTGCAGTGAGCCAAGATCGCACCACTGCACTCCAGCCTGGATGACAGACTGAGACTCCATCTCAAAAGAAAAAAAAAAAGAAAAAGAAAAGAAAATCAGAAATAGAATTAACTTTCTTTCCTTTCTTTTCTTTTCTTTTCTTTTCTTTTTTATTTTCTTTTTAATTATACTTTAAGTTCTGGAATACATGTGCAGAACGTGCAGGTTTGTTACATAGGTATACACGTGCCATGGTGGTTTGCTGCACCCATTAATCTGTCATCTACATTAAGTATTTCTCCTAATACTATCCCTCCCCTAGCCTCCTACCCCCTATAGGCCCCAGTGTGTGACATTTCCCTTGCTGTGCCCATATGGTCTCATTGTTCAACTCCCACTTATGAGTAAGAACATGTGGTGTTTGGTTTTCTGTTCCTATGTTAGTTTACTGAGAACGATGGTTTCCACATTCATCCATGTCCCTGCAAAGGACATTAACTCATTCTTTTTTATGGCTGCATAGTATTCCATGGTGTATATGTGCCACTTTTTCTTTATCCAGTCTATCATTGATGGGCATTTGGATTGATTCCAAGTCTTTGCTACTGTGAATAGTACTGCAATAAACATACATGTGCATGTGTCTTTGTACATGATTAGAATGATTTACGGTCCTTTGGTTATATACCCAGTAATGAGATTGCTGGGTCAAACGGTATTTCTACTTCTAGATCCTTGAGGAATCGCCACACTATCTTCCACATTGGTTGAACTAATTTACACTCCCACCAACAGTGTAAAAACATTACTATTTCTCCACATCCTCTCCAGCATCTGTTGTTTCCTGACTTTTTGATAATCGCCATTCTAACTGGCATGAGATGGTATCTCATTGTGGTTTTTATTTGCATTTCTCTAGTGACCAGTGATGATGAGCTTTTTTTCATATGTTTGTTGGCTGCATAAGTGTCTTCTTTTGAAAAGTGTCTGTTCATATCCTTTGCCCACTTTTTGATGGGGTTGTTTCTTTTTATCTTGTTAGTTTATTTAAGTTCTTTGTAGATTCTGGATATTAGCCCTTTGTCAGATGAATAGATTGCAAAAATTTTCTCCCATTTTGTAGGTTGTCTGCTCTCTCTGATAAGAGTTTATTTTGCTGTGAAGAAACTCTTTAGTTTAATTAGATCCTATTTGTCAATTTTGGCTTTTGTTGCCATTGCTTTTGGTGTTTTAGTCATGAAGCCTTTGCCCATGCCTATCTCCTGAATGTTATTGCCTAGGTTTTCTTCTAGGGTTTCTATCATTTTAGGTCTTATGTTTAAATCTGTAATCTATCTTGAGTTAATTTTTGTATAAGGTATAAGGAAGGAGTTCAGTTTTGGTTTTCTGCATATAGCTAGCCAGTTTTCCCAACACCTTTATTAAATAGGGAATCCTTTCCCCATTGCTTGTTTTTGTCAGATTTGTCAAAGATCAGATGGTTGTAGATGTGTGGTGTTATTTCTGAGGCCTCTGTTCTGTTCCATTGCTCTATATATCTGTTTTGGTACCAGTACCATGCTGTCTTGGTTACTGTAGACTTGCAGTATAGTTTGAAGTCAGGTAGTGTGATGCCTCCAGCTTTGTTCTTTTTGCTTACGATTGTCTTGGCTACACAGGCTCTTTTTTGGTCCTTATGCTGATAAGCAACTTTAGCAAAGTCTCAGGATACAAAATCAATGTGCAAAAATCACAAGCATCCCTATACACCAATAATAGACACACAGAGAGCCAAATCATGAGTGAACTCCCCTTCACAATTGCTACAAAGAGAATAAAATATCTGGGAATCAACTTAACAAGGGATTTGAAGGACCTCTTCAAGGAAAACTACAAACCACTGCTAAAGGAAATAAGAGAGGACACAAACAAATGGAGAAACATTCCATGCTCATGGATAGGAAGAATCAGTATCACGAAAATGGCCATACTGCCAAAAGTAATTCATACATTCAAAGCTATTCCCATCAAGCTACCACTGACTTTCTTCACAGAATTAGAAGGAACTTTCTTAATGTGATAAAGTGCATCTACAAAAAAATTACGATGAACAATAATAGTTAATAGTCAGAGACCATAAACTATGCTTTTTAACATCAGGAATAAAAAAAGTTGTCTGCCTTCACTACTCCTGTTCAACATGTTACAGAAAGTCTTAGCCAGTGCGGTAAGGCAAATAGAAGATATAAATGTCATAAATAGTGTAAAAGAAAAACTGAAACATCTATTTGTAGATTATACGATTGCCTACGCAAAACATATCACACAGTTGAAGAGAAGAAGTCCAAAATAGTTATGCTAAATATTGGTTACCTTCCAGTAAACAAATATCCTATTGGTCCCAGAAGAAAAAATGTAGAACAAAGATTTCACAACCGACTTTTAATTTTTTTAATTTTTTTATTTTTTTGAGATTAAGTCTCGCTCTGTCGCTCAGGATAGAGTGCAGTGGTGCAATCTCGGCTCACTGCAACCTCCACTTCCCGGGTTCAAGCGATTCTCCTGCCTCAGCCTCCTGACTAGCTGGGACTACAGGTGTGGGCCACCACGCCCAGCTAATTTTTGGTATTTTTAGTAGAGAGAGGGTTTCACCATGTTGGCCCAGCTGGTATTGAACTCCTGACCTCAAGCAATCCCGCCTCAACCTCCCAAACTCCTGGGATTACAGGTGTGAGTCACCACACCCAGCCACAAACTACTTTTTAAAGTCCAGCTTTTCTATCATGGTAATGGAAAGTCACTCTCTAGTTGGTGAGATCTTCAAACTCAGAAGAGTAACATGCTTTAATTTTGGCATGTAATTCTGTTTAAAATACAGGATCCTAAGTCACAGAAAACAGAAGGTATGTCATGACACACCAAATGATGATGCTGTAACAACTTCAAAGTCTCAGGGACTTAAACAGTTATTAAACTGAATAAAACCAGGATTTGTTCTGTTCATTTGTCAATTCTTGAATGAATTCTATACTTTCAACTATTGCAGATTTTTTATGTGTTTTAATATCTGGTTGTTCAATTACCCCCTTATTACTTATCTTCTAAAATAAAAATAGCTATTGTTATTTACTCTTCAATATGAATTTAGAATTAGTCATCAAGTTTTTCACTTTACTATCCCCCAAAATTCAGCAGAGGTTTAAAGACAAATTGCAGTAAAACTAGAAATTAAGTTTGGAAAAATAACATCTTTATGATATTCAATTTTCCTACTTTGGAACATGCTACATGTCTTCATCTTTTATCCTTTGTTTCAGTCTAATCTTACATTTTTCTTAATATAGATCATGTATATTTCTCATAGAGTGTACCAAGTGATCTTGGATTAGTGATGTTAGTTATTTCTCATATTTTTAGTGTATTGTCACCATATAAAGAAAATATCAATTTTGTAGTTGTTTTTAAACTGGCTTTATAACTGATCTCTCATTAATTCTAAGTTTCTCACATTAATTTTATATGTAAAAATATCATATTGAAAATAATTATCATAGTATATCATTTTCTCCCCAAATTATACTACTTACACATATTTCCTTTCTTACCACAACAGTTAAAACCTAAATAATAATATTAAATAACAATTGATTATATCAAGCATTCATCCTATTCCCATTTTAATAAGATTAGCTCTTACTGTATTGATTATGATGAAAATGATTAGGTTGAGATTAAGTTAAAGGAATATCCACCTCAGTTTTAGATAACTAAGAATTTTTATCAGGAAGTGTATTAATATTATTGAGTCACTTACTAAAATAATCACATGGCTTTTTAATTTGACCCTGCCATATTGCCATAATGTTTTGAATAATCACTAACTTTTTGGGATAAAGCTAAGTTAATTGCATTGCATTGTTCCATAATGTTCTACTAAATTTGATTTGCTCATATAATGCTTAGTATACTCTCATTTATAATAGTCTACAGTTTCCTGGAAGATTATCTTCGTTAGGATTTAGTGTCAAGGTTACATTGGTTTCATAAAATCATTGCAGCCAGGCAGAGTGGCTCACGCCTGTAATCCCAGCACTTGGGGAGCCTGAGGCGGGTGGATCACCTGAGGTCAGGAGTTTGAGACCAGCCTCCCGACATGGTGAAACTCTGTCTGTACTAAAATTTAAAAAATTAGCCAGGCATGGTAGCACCTGTAGTCCAAGCTACTTGGGAGGCGGAGGCAGGAGAATCACTTGAACCTAGGAGGCAGTGGTTGCAGTGAACTGAGATGGCACCACTGCATTCCAGCGTGGGTGACAGAGTGAGACTCAGTCTCAAAAAATAAAAAAAATAAAAATAAATAAATAACATTGCGTAAGCTTCTTTCTCTATTCTCAGAAAAAATAATATAGCTTAAGACTTATTATTCCTTGGAGGTTTAGGAGTAAACCATAAAAATCACCTAGGTTCAGTTGTATGATAGAAAGTTAACATTTAATATTTTCCACTGCTTAAATGATGTTCTTTTTATCTTTGTAGATGTTTTTGTAAATTTTGATTTACTTTTTACTAGAAAAGTGTCTAATATATCAAAGCATTCGAATGTATTAGAAAATGAATATAATTTCCAATTTTTTAAATTTTTTATTTTATTTTTATTTATTTTTTTTAAGACAGAGTCTCACTCTGTCTCTCTGTCACTCAGGCTGGAGTGCAGTGGCACGATCTCAGCTCACTGCAACCTCCGCCTCCTGGGTTCAAGCGATTCTCCTGCCTCAGCCTCCTGAGTAGCTGGGACTACAGGCATGTGCCACCACTCCCAGCTAATTTTTGTATTTTTAGTAGAGACAGGGTTTCAACAAGCTGGCCAGGCTGGTCCTGAACCCCTGACCTCAGGTGATCCACCCATCTTGGCCTCCCAAAGTGCGGGATTACAGGCATGAGCTACCACGCCCGGCTATAATTTCCAGTTTTCAAATTTCCACATCTGCTGTCATCCTATTCCTATTAATTCTTGTTTTCTCTACTAGATTTAGCACTCTTGCTTCCATTTTATGAGGTTACTGACATTCAACTTATTTTTCAAAAACTTTTTTAGTCACTTCATGTTAGATATGTCTCTTGCAAATATCATATAGATGAATTTCAAAATCTAACCCTAGTTGAAGTAGGTTTGCACCTGTCTCTTAAGTTTTCTTTTTTTCCTGCCTTTTCTTTCTTTGCCCCTTTATTTATTGGCTTCTGGGATGGCAAACTAGATGCATCATGGCCCCAAAATGTACTTGATTTGGCTAGTACAATGCTTTAAAATGTGTAGATTAAAATAGCTTCATAAGTAGTACATACTTTTTAGATCCTCATAGTCCCTACCACTCCCCTATTTTTTTTATACAATGGGGAATCACATCTAAATTACCTTCTTGCGCTTTAAAGATATTTTATTTACCTGCTGCAGTAAGATAACTGAAATAAATCAAATTTTAAATTTTACTAATGGTTGCATTTAAATATATCAAATAAATCTATCTTAACATCAAATACAAAATAATACTTTTTCATTTTCTTGTATAGGATGGGGAATTTAATGTACTTTTATTACTCATGACACCACTTACTAACATTATTTTAATCTGTAGCCTTTAAATTCAGCTTTTAACCACCGAATTATTTTTCAGGAACAGTTTTCACTTTTACATTTCATTTCATTTTATGACTACAATTTCTGAGGTTATTTATTTAGTTTGTATATTTGTGAATCTTAATGCTTTTTATAGTCTTTAATGCTGTGACATTTGTATTGTTTAATTTTTGATTCATCTTATAATTTATTAGGATATATATTTAACAAATGTCTCAGAAAAAATTACAAAGGCATATCTAGTGATTCTTGAAACAATGGAGATGGTCTTTCTGTTTACATATATAATACAAGTTGTCTTGGTACAGAATATGGAATTTTTAGAAAATTACATTTCACCTCAAAACTCTGAAGAGATTGATATCTGAAAGCATTGCTATATTATCGTACTTAGTGTTTCACAGAAGTCTAAGACTGTACTATTCATGTATGTGTGAGCTTATGTGTCTTTCTAGCCCTGTATTGGTGTGTGTGTGTTTTCTTATTATGTAAAGTTAAATGTGTTGCCAAGGGTGACCCCTAATAAGTCAGGCTGAAAAATTAAAGCAAGAATAAAAACAACAATAAAAACTGAGTAGAGGCATAAGTACCCACATATTGTGGAGGAGACAGATTTCATAGATTTAGTCCAGGGAAGTTATTAAATGAACAAAGAAACAAAAATGAAAAAAATAGCAACAAGAATTGTCTTCAGAGGGAGGAATCCAGAGGTACTACAAGGTGTTTTGTAAAGTATTATATTTTCAATTAAATGCAAAACGTGTGAAGAAACAAGAAATATGTGAGCTATAGTTGAGAAAAAAAAGTAGTCAATAGAAATTGTTTTTCAGGCTGGGCACGGTGGCAAACACCTATAATCCCAGCACTTTGAGGGGTGAGGCAGGGGGATCACAAGGTCAAGAGATCAAGAACATCCAGTCATGATAAAACATGATAAACATGATAAAACTTTGTCTCTACTAAAAATACAAAAAATTAGCTGGGCGTGGTGGCACACGCCTGTAGTCCCGGCTACTTGGGAGGCTGAGGCAGGAGGATTGCTTGAACCCAGGAGGTGGAGGTTGCAGTGAGCCGAGATAGTGCTACTGCATTCTAGCCTGATAACAGAGCAAGGCTCCATCACCAAAAAAAAAAAAGAAAGAAAGAAAAAGAAATTGCTTTTGAGTGAAACCAGATGTGAGTCTAGCAGATAAAAACTTCAAACAAATATAAATATGGTCAGAGAACCAAGGGAAATCATAATTAAGTAATTAAAGGAAAGTATGATGACAGTGATTAAACAAATAGATAATTTAAATAAGGAGATAGAAACTAAAAAAAAATCAATAGAAAATCTGAAGCTGAAAAAATACAACAAATAATTTACAAGAGGGGCTCAAGAGCAGATCTGTGACAGTAGAAGAAATCCATCAATTAACTTAAAGATAATTCCATAGAAATTACCCAATCTCAAGAACACAGGGAGAAAAGAGTAAGGAAAAATGGATAGAGCCTCAGAGATGTCTGAAACAACAGCAAGACAATGTAATAAGAGTCCTAGAAGGAGACAAGAGAGAGGAAATGTCATGTAAAATGTTTGGAGAGGCTGGGCGCAGTGGCTCACACCTGTAATCCTAGCACTTTGGGAGGCCGAGGCAGGCGGATCACAAGGTCAGGAGATCGAGACCATCCTGGCTAACACAGTGAAACCTGTCTCTACTAAAAATACAAAAAATTAGCCAGGCATGGCAGCCGGTGCCTGTAGTCCCAGCTACTCAGGAGGCTGAGGCAGGAGAATGGCACTGGGAGGCGGAGCTTGCAGTGAGCCGAGATTGCGCCACTGCACTCCAGCCTGGGTGACAAAGCAAGACTCATCTCAATAAAATAAAATAAAATAAAATGTTTGGAGAAATAATAGCCAAAGACATTTCAAATTTGATGGACTCTGTTTCATTGAGAGATCCACACCCAGGCACATCACGGTAAAACTATTGAAAGCCAAAGAGAGAATTTTGAAAGCAAAAGGGAAAAAAAAATGACTCTTCATGCACAAGGAAACAATAATGTGATTATGGCTGATTTCACATCAGAGACAGTAGAGGCCAAAAGAAAATGGAATGACATATTCAAAGTGCTGAAAGAAGAAAACTATCAACCAGGAATTCTATATACAACAAAACTATCCTTCAAAGATCAATACAAAATAAAGGTATTTCTAGATAAACAAAGATAATTGGTTGCTAGCACATCTGCCTTACAAGAAATACTAAAAGAAGTCTTTCAGCTTGAAAGAAAATCATTTTCTTTCGTTTCCCTATATTTCCCCTTTATTTCTTGGCTTCTGAGGTAACTGATAGTAATAGAATCCACAAGAAGAAATAAAGAGCACCAGAAAAGGTAAATATGTGGGAAACATACAGGCTGAATAAATATATTTTAATTATTTTCTCAACTGGTTTAAAAGACAGAAGATTGTATAAAGCAATAATTAAAACTTTATCATTGGGTTTGAAACATATGTAGAATTATATATGGCAATGATAGCACAAAAGAGAAGGAGGAGAATGGAGCAACACAGGGCCAAAGTTTGGGTATTTTATGAAAATTAAACTAGTATTTATCTGAACTAAAATGGAATAAGATGTATATTTTATTTATTTATTTATTTATTTATTTATTTATTTTATTTTATTTTTTATTTTTTTGAGACAGTCTCACTCTGTCGCCCAGGCTGGAGTGCAGTGGCGCAATCTCGGCTCACTGCAAGCTCTGCCTCCCAGGTTCACACCATTCTCCTGCCTCAGCCTCCTGAGTAGCTGGGACTGCAGGCGCCCACCACCACACCTGGCTAATTTTTTTGTACTTTTTTGGCAGAGACGGGGTTTCACCATGTTAGCCAGGATGGTCTTAATCTCCTGACCTCGTGATCCGCCCGCCTCGGCCTCCCAAAGTGCTGGGATTACAGGCGTCAGCCACCACACGTGGCCAAGATGTACATTTTAAAATCTGGAGTAACCACTAAGAAAACCCTCAAATTGGTAAAAAACTGAATTGAGGAATTATGTTTAATGTTACAGTAAAAAAATCGAACAAAGAAAAGACAGTAACAGCAGAACAAAGGAACAAAAAGCATGTAAGATATATAGAAGACATAAAAATGGAAGATGTAAATCCAACCGTAGAAACAATTACAATGATTGTGACTTGATCAAATATTCCAAACAAAAGGAAGATATCATCAGACTGGCCAAGCAACAACAGCAAGAACTAACTATATGCTATCCACAAGGGACATACTCAATTTCAAAGACACAAATAGGTTGGAAGTAAAAGGATAGAAAAAAATATATCATGCATGCAGAAAGTATAAAAAAGCTGGAGTGGCTATATAATTATAAGACAAGTAGATTTAAACATAGAAATATTACCAGAAACAAAGACTGACATTTCACAATGATAAAAGATTACATTCTTCATGAAGATATAAAAATTATAAATGTCTGTGTCCGTAAAAACAGGGCCCTAGAACACAAAACAGGGCCCTAGAAGCAAAAGCTGGCAGAAGTGAAAAGAAAAATAATTCTTGGAGACTTGGATACCTCATTCTCCATAGTTTATAGAACTAGATGGAAAATCAGCAAGTACAGAATCCCTAAACAATGTATGAACTAGCTTGAACTAATAGTTATAGAAGTGAGCACCCAATGACAGTACAATATACAACCTTTCTTTCTTTTTTTTTTTTTTTTAAATACTTTAAGTTCTGGGTTACATGTGCAGAATGTGCAGTTTTGTTACACAGGCATACATGTGCCATATTGGCACATGGGTGGTTTATTGCACCCATCAACCCGTCACCTACATTAGATATTTCTCCTAATGCTATCCCTCCCCTAGCGCCCCAGCCCCCAACAGGCCCTAGTATGTAATGTTCCCTTCCCTGTGTCCATGTGTTCTCATTGTTCAACTCTAACTTATGAGTGAGAACATGCAGTGTTTGGTTTTCTGTTCCTGTGTTAGTCTGCTAAGAATTGTGGTTCCCCGCTTCATCCATGTGCCTGCAAAGGACATGAACTCATCCATTTTTATGGTTGCATAGTATTCCATGACGTATATGTGCCACATTTTCTTTATCCAGTCTATCATTGATGGACATTTGGTTGGTTCCAAGTCTTTGCTATTGTGAATAGTGCCACAATAAACATACGTGTGCATGTGTCTTTATAGTAGAATGATTTATAATCCTTTGTGTATATACCCAGTAATGGGAATGTGAGGTCAAATGGTATTTCTAGTTCTAGATCCTTGAGGAGTCGCCACACTGTCTTCCACAATGGCTGAACTAATTTACACTCCACCAACAAAGAATACACATTCTTTTCAAGCACAAATGGAACATTCTCCAATATGGATCATATGCTAGGCCATTAAATAAGTATCAATACATTTAAAAGAATTGAATACTCTTCAGCAATAACAAGAAACAAACTACTTAAACTGATACATGTACCTCAAAAACATTACCACAGAGTACAAGTATAGAATAGATGTCATATGATTCTTTATATATAAAATGTCCAGAGCAGATCTGTGGTTCTTTAGGGCTGAGGGTGAGAACAAGGATTGACTGCAAATTTGTATAAAGAAACATTTTGGGGTGATAGAAATTATAAATTTAGAAAAAAAACCCATGAGATTGTATATTCACAAAGCTAAGTTTTGTGGTATATAAATTATACCTCAGAAAAGTTGCTTTAAAATTCAAGGTGTTGGTATGGATCTTATCTCATGATTCTTGCTTGGAACTTGTGTGAATTTGGTAATTTATCCGTTCAGATCTTTCTTCAGCTATTTGGTTTTATTCAAATAAACATGTATCATTCTTCCCTTGTTCTTCCTCTACAACTCATAAATCCTAGGTTAATTCTTCATTTACATATACTATTCTTTCTCTGTTGTTTATATTTATTATTCTTTGACACTTTTTAAAGAGCTTATGAAGTTAGTTCTATAATTTATAATTATTGATTAAATCTGGAGATGAGCCCATTTTCTCTTTACTATATGGATTATAATTTAGCATTGAATTATTATTAAAGTTGATGAGAACTTAAATGAAGAGGGTTGGTGTATTTGAGGAATAGTCTAGAGACCAGGGACATACACAGACACCAAAGTGGGAAAGAGAATAGAGCATTTCCAGAACTGAAAGAAGGTCATGACAGGCTGGGGCATAAGAAGTTACCTACAGTGAGTGAGGAATGAAATGAAACTGGAGCTATAGGCAGAGCAGCTCATGCAGGAGTTGTAGGCCAGGTTTCTGGTTAGGATTTCATTCTAAGTGCTTTTGAAGACTTTTAAAGCAAGAGAATAACATAATCAGATTTGTTCTTGCAGAGACTGGATAGGACCTGGGTAGATAGAAGAACAGAGGCCAGTTATGAGCTCCTAAAGTAATCTGCATAGGAGATGATGGTACCTTAGACTAAGGTGGTGAAAATGAAACCAGAAGTGGAATGGTTGGAGAGAGAGAAATAAATGGATATATGATGGATTGGAAATGGAGAGTCTGAATGAAAGACTGGTTCAGTACAACACCCAGATTCCTGGCTTATTCAACCAGATGAGTGATAATTCTCTCTATTAAGTTAGGAACCATTGAAGGTTGAACTGAATTGAAGAATTATGTTTAATGTTACAATAAGAAAATCTAACAGTATTTTTTATGTAGTACATATGCTACAGTATTTTGGGCTTTTCATGACTATATCTCCTTGAGTCAGGATAGATAGCTAAATGTTACATGGGAAAAAATCCTTTTTTAAGTAAAATGTAGTTGTTTTGACTCTGCTTAGGTTATAGGATAAAATGCCAGGCTCTAATTTCTCCTTTTCATTTACTTTGTGTGTGTGTGTGTGTGTGTGTACTATATATATATATAGTGCCACATGTGCCATATAATGGCATTTCAGTCAATAATGAACTACATAGAAGACATTGGTCTTATAAAGTTATAATAACATATTTTTACTGTACTTTTTCTATTTAGTTATGTTTGGACACACAAATACCACTTTGTTATAATTGCCTACAGTATTCGGTACAGTCACATGCTGCACAGGTTTGTAGCCTAGGAGCAATAGGCTATACCATATAGCCTAGGTATATAATAGGCATATACGATCTAGGTTTATAGATAAGCACTATGATGCTTGCAAAACCAAATTGCCTAATTACACATTTCTCATCAATAGGCCATGAGTGATGATATATACACATTTAAAAATCCAATAGATTTATTACATACTGAACAAATTTGAAATAGGAGAGTCTTTTTCTCTGTTACAATAATACAGACTATAATGGCCCATTAATTTTTAACAGATTACTAAATAAATAAATACTATTCAAATTGTTACATTTACCTTATATAAAGACATGAAACCATATACTGTAACACATATTTGTAACCATTTTTTCATGTATTTCTTTCTTCTTCCTTAAAAATATTAATAATGCTTTTTTACATACCAAAATTGAACTTGTTTTATGCCACTCTGCCAAATAAGCTGTTTGTAGATGTAGACAGGTACTGCTTTCTCCTAAATGCAGTAGCTCACCCTCATCTGCTGGGGAAAGCTAGAGGATTCTATTAACTAGGGGGTAGTGTACTAATCACTAAAAATGACTGAGCATCCATCTTAATTGTGCCTCTTATAAATAAAGCACTTTAATTCCTATGAATATTTTCTCCCCAGATGAGTTTTAGTATGCTGAGTTGCTAAAAATTGTAGATAGATTTTTACGTCTTTGGTATTTTTGATTTAATAAGACTTTAGTGGCTGATTTACAGAAGCTTTTTCTCATTGACTTGGGGGTTGTGGTTCTTTTAAAAATCAAAGTAGAAAAACATTGTTTTTTAGAACTCAGTGGTGAACCATATTGAATATCTTATGTCTTATTTCCTGTAGCATCAATGCATTTTTATTCTAAATGCTTCCTCTCATACATTCATTCAACACATATTTCTC